>NW_007377750.1:142025-213077 GCF_000475195.1 Diaphorina citri
ACAAACGGACCGTACCTACGATAGGGAGAAGTAAAGTACAAGGGTGCAATAGTCCTACATACTGGACTCCGCACACAGGAATTTCGTCAGAAAAGACCCCCATTTCAATGTCATGTAAAGTACAGAACTTTAATATGGAGTGTCTCTTTTATCTGGCAAATCAGCTAGATTGTATAGAATATGGAATACTATCTTCATAATATGTATTATTTTTAACCAACTACAAATATATACATCTTCTATTGTTCTGTTGATAGGGCACTCTAATGTTGGAATTGTAGGAAATCACATGAAAAATACCTGCCTACACTGGTGCTAATTAAAATCCGCACTTCTTGGTTTTTCTCAGCATAATTTTTCTACACCGTTTATAAATTACGATTCATAAGTAGTTTAAAGTTTAAACGCATTAACTCATTATTTAGAGGAAATGCCGTGTTTAACTGGATAATTATTATTGAAGTTTTAATATTGTGTGTGTGCCGGTCAATAATAGCTGTGGATGGGCACGCAAAGGCGAAATTGGGTGAATAACCTGTACTGAAGTGATAGACTCCTGATACTTATTGTGAAATGTATCATGTTACACGTCCCTGGAGAAATTTAATTTCTGGACGATCTAGGCATGCAGATCTACTCTAGCCATGCAGATCTACTCTAGCCATGCTTTGATAAACTTCGTCCGTAGGGTAGCATTATTAGCTTTTATTTGCATATATAAGCAGTGTATGTTTCAATCTAATCCACTGACCTGGTAGAGTTTTCACGTAATGGGTACGAGTATACCTAGCACCCAGAAGGCTGGAAATCCGCCGATAGAAAACACGGACGAAAACAATCACCCTATGTCTAGCCAAGTGAGGCGCACCCCACCCCTTACACCCTTTTGAACCCCCCTCCCCCCCCGTGTAAATCCTAGCTCGTATGAAAATCATTTTAACAGTCTTTTTTCCTTGCATAAAAGGTTGAAAAAGCAATCCCACTTCCAAATGATTAATATTCCAAGAAAACTGGAACGTAGAAGAAGGGATTTTTCGTGATGGTGAATTTTCCTGGAAGTGTGAATGCTAAAGGGCAAGCAAGACAGGGTAGAGTTTCCCACAGAGCTGAGAAAAAATCAGTGCCTAATCTAGGGGATGGAACTTTCGTCCCTTGAGCTGTGTCCAGGCTTATTGACATTGGAAACACATTTACGGGCGGGGCAGTATGGAACTGTATGTTATATCAATCATTAGAAATAATTTTAGGAGGGAGATGATTACAAGAAATGTTAAAGAGGAGAGTTGGTATCGGGTACCTTATTAGATTGAGTCGGAAGACTAAAAATAGCTTTTTGGTTGGGTGTTCCAATGGACAGGATTTCAGCCTACCAGCATTCATAGTGACAGAAAATTTTGGATGAAAAATCTTACAATACCGCGTCAGCAAAAATTTCAGCACAAAAACAACAAATTTTCAACCGATCATTCCTTCGTTGCCTTACCTAAAGGAAATAAATGTCTAAACCTATTGTTTCTGAAAAGATTGAGGTAAGAAGGAAAATATATCATAGGTAGCTTAAAATAATAAGCTCAGCAGGGACTCGCGGGAGGGGAGAGGGGATAGGGTGGGAAGGGAGGGGAGAAAGGGGTGGCATGGTGGAGGGGTATTGTGTAAGTGCGTGTATACCCCACGGCGCCAGGATATCGACCTGGCATCAAGCTTTTCCTATGTCTCTCTATATTTTCTCGTGCCCATTTTCCCCCCTCCACTTCTAAACACCTCGATATATTTTATGACTTCGCTTGGATTTGGACCACCAAAATCCACATCGAAAGCCCACCACGGTAACCACTTCACCAGTCACCACTGAGGTTGGTTTATGATTTATAGGATTCAAATTGATATTCATTCAATTGTAACTCTCTTTTATGACTTCAAACGTTATAGCTCCAATATGCGTGATAGACTTATTTTCTCAATGCTTGACCGTTTAACACCAAGTTCAGGGTGCACTCTTTGAGAGCACGACAGTAAAATTATTATAGACTTTGGTTTACCAGTGAGATTTTCTAATCTGATTTCACTACTTTCTACGAACTTTCTATAACAGAATAGCTTCTGTGGTTCTTCAATTTTGTCCTATCAGGTTTAGTGCCTCTCAGATTAATGTCAGTAACCACTCTTGAGAGCACGACAGTAAAATTATTATAGACTTTGGTTTACCAGTGAGATTTTCTAATCTGATTTCACTACTTTCTTCGAACTTTCTATAACAGAATAGCTTCTGTGGTTCTTCAATTTTGTCCTATCAGGTTTAGTGCCTCTCAGATTAATGTCAGTAACCACTGTTCAATGTAAAGCAGAAAGTACAACAGGGATCTAGGTATGACTTACATACACTTCAAGAGGAGAACTTAACTCGCAAAATGGTACAAAAATCACAAAAAACGACCAACTATTTATCTTGAAAAACACAAAATAAGGGAGAGAAAAAAAAAGCACGAAGCGCACGGGGGTTTTCCTTCAAATGTTTCACAGTTTATTGTCGACGTTTTGTCGCTTTATGAACTCTCCCACATAGAAAAGTGGTTTTAGCGAATGAAGAGTACATGGAAGGCAGTTGAAACTGAGAAAAAGAATTAGGTAGATGCGATTTTGCAATTTTCATTTATTTAATTGGAAATTTTTTTTGTTCAAAATGCATCCATCATGCGTCTAAGAAAATCCCCATCGCATCAGTCTTTAAAAATAGATCAATGCATCTTCCGTGACATGTATCTCTCAAGTTTTTCTCTTTGATTTTGAATTCTGTTATGAGGAGGTGGGTTGGTTCGCAAAATTTTGCTAGCAAAAAAAGAGTCCATTTTTCGTCCAAGTGCTTTTGTTTGTTGAGAAAGAGGAAGTGTATGGAGAAGCTGAAAATTTAATGCAGGACTGCAGGTGCATGAAGTGCAAACAAATTCAGTCAGCTGTTTGTGTCCGGGAATAACAAGTTTACTAAAAAATTGAGATCTTTTCAGTATAGGATCCTGTTGATTTTTCATTTGTTGTCTGATACATAATTACTTACCTAGGTTTTAGGCTATAATTTGATCTTGTGGGTAAGTAGGTACCTACAGTAAAAAATAGTTTTATTTTCTTGTAAAAACGAAAAACTTACAATGTGAATGTTGCCTCCAAAATTTGGACGGTTGTGGTTATTTTGTTAATGGTGATTATTTTTCTTCCTCTTTTCTCCTACGTACTTTAGTATTAATTTCCATCTTTCGTGTTTTTGTAGCATAGAAAAGTGGTTTTAGCGAATGAAGAGTAACATGGAAGATAGTTGAAACTGAGAAAAAAAAATTAGGTAGATGCGATTTTGCAATTTTCATTTATTTCATTGGGAAAATTTTTGTTCAAAATGCATCCATCATGCGTCTAAGAAAATCCCCATCGCATCAGTCTTTAAAAATAGATCAGTGCATCTTCCGTGACATGTATCTCTCATGTTTTTCTCTTTGATTTTGAATCTTGTAGAAGAAAAGGAAACGATGTATTTACTTTAGTAGAAACTGTAGGTCTACCTCAATTGTTTCCAACTTGCTAAGTTGCTACTAATGTCGAGTAAGTCAGGGCTGGTGCTGTTAAATACTGTCAAAGCAAAATCAGAAATTGCATTGTAATTAGTGTAAAATTAGTGTAATTACACTAATTCCATATGTGAAAACGTCAAATGACAGCTGATGGGTAACCTACTAAGTTACTAACCTATGAAAAGGTTGAAGCCTTTTGTGCCTTGGGAACTGTGTATATTTGAAGAGGGCTCTGAAACAAAGGGAACTTTAAGTTGTCTGCTATATATATAAAAATCTGCTGCTTGTCTTATTTTCGTAGAAGGAACTCTATAATATTAATGTTCTCTTTTCTATCTCTTTCCTCTCTTACTCTTTTTCCCATTGCTTTCGCGTCTACGTTCCCACTCGCGCTTGGGAAAAAAGTTTGGGAGGGAAAAGGGGTTCCCTTCTTCCTTTCCCTTTCTCTCCCACACTTCTTTCAGCCCAACTCAAAAGTCAACGACCTAAAAATGTGCTGCTTGTTTTCGTAGAAGGAACTCTATAATATTAATGTTCTCTTTTCTATTTCTTTCCTCTCTTACTCTTTTTCCCATTGCTTTCGCGTCTACGTTCCCACTCGCGCTTAGAAAAAAAGTTTGGGAGGGAAAAGGGGTTCCCTTCTTCCTTTCCCTTTCTCTCCCACACTTCTTTCAGCCCAACTCAAAAGTCAACGACCTCCTTGCATTGGAATAGGATTTTTTATAACCCCGAGTCAGCCTTGTGTCTCTGTCGGAATGGATGGGACAATATGGGACATCGGTTCTGCTCTGATGATGGGTGCAATCTGCAATAATACTTTAATCGAACTACCTCCCTGTTGCCCTTGCTCTTCCTCGGGATTCCCTCTTTCTCCCAATCTCCATCACCACCTAACAGGAACTCCCTCCTTTTCTTCATTCCACAAGCCTCCTCCCTTTCCTTTTTATCTTCCTCTGGAATACATTCCACTGATGGTTATTATTATTGTTTTTAATTCCTCTTCTTCTTCCCCTCTTCCTCCACTATTTTCTGCCTTTCCCCTCCTCCATTTTCTCCTTCTCACATCATCACCAAACAGAAACTCCCCCCCTTTCTTCATTCCACAAGCCTCCTCCCTTCCCTTTTTATCTTCCTCTGGAATACCTTCCACTGATGGTTAATAATGTTATTATTATTATTGTTTTTAATTCCTCTTCTTCTTCCCCTCTTCCTCCACTATTTTCTGCCTTTCCCCTCCTCCATTTTCTCCTTCTCACAATACTTTAATCGACTTACCTCCCTGTTGCCCTTGCTCTTCCTCGGGATTCCCTCTCTCTCCCAATCTCCATCACCACCAAACAGGAACTCCCTCCCTTTCTTCATTCCACAAGCCTCCTCCCTTCCCTTTTTATCTTCCTCTGGAATACCTTCCACTGATGGTTATTAAGTAATATTGTTATTGTTTTTAATTCCTCTTCTTCTTCCCCTCTTCCTCCACTATTTTCTGCCTTTCCCCTCCTCCATTTTCTCCTTCTCACTCCTTGTCATCAGTTGCTAAGAGGTGATACGAGTAGTTTACACACAACTACCAGATTTTTAATAGCTGTTAACAGAAAGAAGAACAGGTTTTTAAAATATTATGTTGTACGTTGTTCATCGGGCATTAGTTATGATATTGAATTTATTAGATTTCAGCCTCAGATGGCGATATAAGACAATTAACTCTCAACGGGGAACATTTTGGAAGTGGTGTGAATTAATTTGTTTTTTGTATGAATCAAAGCTGCTATAGGAATACCGATTCGCCGCCTAATAGATTTAAAATACGAGACATCCTAAATAATAATCTTGCTACTGCTTCCATATAATGGGTACGTTCGAAGTTCAAACACCAGTCAAGGCTTGAAAAGTGGTGACTTTGAATTTTGCCTCCAGTCCTCCCGCAAATGGTGAAATTTTCTGGAAAAAATGTCCTGTCAATATAGCGTCAAAAAGTCAAGGGTTAAGCTACTCGTGTTGGCTATTTCTACAGCTGTTCAACCTGAGTTATCGCCTCTTTGCAGGACAATCCATTTCACACTTGACGCAAATTTATGCCAAGGAACTTTGTTCGAAAGACAAATGGATGTAAATTAGAATGTAAAAAGTTTGTGCACGCGATTGTTCCATTTTAGTCTCATGGTAACTTTTAATAGCTGCCAAACATGTGGTGCACATTATTTGAACATGCAAGACAATGTAAATATCTACTATCTACTCACTTCATCATACCTTTTTGAATTTTGCCTCCGTAGTCCTCCCGCAAATGATGAAATTTTCTGGGAAAAATGTCCAGTCAATATAGCGTCAAAAAGTCAAGGGTGTAGCTACCCGTGTTGGCTATTTCTACAGCTGTTCAACCTGAGTTATCGCTTCTTTGCAGGACAATCCATTTCACACTTGATGCAAATTTATACCAAGGAACTTTGTTCGAAAGACAAATGGATGTAAATTAGAATGTAAAAAGTTTGTGCACGCGATTGTTCCATTTTAGTCTCATGGTAGCTTTTAATAGCTGCCAAACATGTGGTGCACATTATTTGAACATGCAAGACAATGTAAATATCTACTATCTACCCACTTCATCATACCTGTAGAATAGATAGCCCCCCAATAGTAGGTCAGAGGGATGACGTCGGACTTGAAATCCAGGGGGCTTGGGTTTGAGTCCCAGTAGCGTATTTTCGAGGTGGACATTTGTAAAAGACACAGAGGAAAACAAAGGAGAAAGAAGAGTGGCATAAGGCCTAAATAGCCGATGGTCCTACTTTCACTCCTTGTATTTTGAAGCTCTCACACCCTTGTTCTTTTCAGAGCCCTTTGTCTTCACCCCTTTCCTTCCTTGGTGTCCCTTACCCCTCTTCCCCTTCTCTTTGTTCCCTTTTCGGAGCTCCCCCCCCTGAGTTCCCCCTTGCTCCATTGAATATGTCTAGACACATTATACAAATAGGAAGAGACAAATATAACGAAAAGACAAAATGATAATTATGACAAGCGGAGAGTGGAGAGAGTCAAATGCCAATGAAAGACAAATGAAACGAAGGAAGACCTAAGGAAATAGACGTGTCATTTGTGGTTAATGGTCGTGTGTGGTACAGAAATGGTCTTTTATCGGTGGCGTATCGTGAAATTTTCAAAAGGGGGAAACAATAAATCTTACAGTGTCCCAAAGTCCCAAACCTAGCCCTTAGTTCATACACAAAAAGCCCATCTGAGGCCTAGGTGTAGGGGAAAACAACCCTAAAGGATGAGTTAAGCTTCTAAGAATTTAGCTTTCATAACTTCTGAATGGATAGGAAATATTATTATCCGTCACTGGTCTGGAAAAAAATAGAGGAAGGAAAGTAAATGGTGTTTCCGTATTTTCCACTGAAAACTACCTATGTACGCCACTGGAGAATTATTCTCAATCATCTCATACGGGTCTTTCTTGGAACCTATCCCATCGTCATTGTAATATTCGAAGTTCTGTGGGATGTTTTTATAATAATATCGCATCTACACCAATAGATACATATTGGCAAAGAAAACGCAGGGAAAGGAATTGCCAATCTATCTTTTAGTGCTGATTTGCTGATTGATGGGCCCAATCCGAAAACGACTTACTTTAAGGACCCATCTCTTGTACTAATCTCTCGATCTGAGATCTCAGTATCTGGGTGTGAGGCTGTGAAGTCTCACTTATTGTTATGTTAGCACAGAGAAACTCGTCCATGGGGTGTGAGGCTGTGAAGTCTCACTTATTGTTATGTTAGCACAGAGAAACTCGTCCATGTTGCATAACTGTTCTCAAGCCATAATTTTCTATTAGTACCTTATGCCTTAGAAGACTCTTAATTTACATACATATGTACAATTTTACGTAGGTACCTAGGTATGCATATTTTGCATTTGGACTTGGCGTTTCGGCCGTCCGTCTTCTCTAGCATAGTGTTCTTGAACATCAATTAGGAAAGTAGGTGAGAGGAGAGATGGAGAAATGGACACACAACAGACGCTGCATCTCATAATAGTTTTATTACCACAGCACAATATCGAGTATGTCTGTGATGTGTGGAGTGTGGAATGAATCTCAAATCTCAAGTGTGATAGATAAGAGACTGCATCGTCGCTCTGTTTTGAGGTTTTGACCCAGCTCTAAGTAAGAGTTAATACTATGATACATAGCTGCCAGTAGCAGCCTGCTACCATGCTGTCAAACAGTGGAAATGTTCTGATGACAAACTACCCACCTCGATATATTTTATGACTTCGCTTGGATTTGGACCACCAAAATCCACATCGAAAGTCCACCACGGTAACCACTTCACCAGTCACCACTGAGGTTGGTTTATAGCACAGTATGAAAATGGTGTGCTGGATGTTATTGTTGTTCAATTGGGATAGCTAGGAGGATTAGAAAATGAGATCATACTAAGGCGGTTCCCAATGAACTCATTGCACCAGCTGTAAGATTGGTTGTGATTCTGAACGTGGTGATGAGAATTTTCAATGAGATCATACTAAGGCGGTTCCCAATGAACTCATTGCACCAGCTGTAAGATTGGTTGTGATTCTGAACGTGGTACAGGGGTACCGTTATGCCATATTGTTCGTGTGAGACAACTTGCCTTGTGTGATAAAGCTTGGTCATGGTGAAATAATGGAGGGTCTGATTTGGACTTGGCGTTTCGGCCGTCCGTCTTCTCTAGCATAGTGATCTTGAACATCAATTAGGAAAGTAGGTGAGAGGAGAGATGGAGCTTGACCACCTAATTGCGGACACTTTTTTTTTTCTTCCACAGCGGCAGAATACTCGATGAATAAAAGATTAAAAATTGCCCTTTGAGAATGAAAAAGGCTGTCTCCTTATAGTCCTATGTTAAGCATAATATTGTCTCCTATGCAAATAGCATAGGAATACACCCTTTTGCTTGTTAAATACATATCGTTCATGATTTGACCCTCACAGCTGATACCTAATTGCGGACAGATCCCTATTTCTTCGGCCCTTGGGCTACCGAGTTTCAAATATTTTTTGACCCTTCGACCACCTAATTGGGGACAGATCCCTAATTCCTTGACCCTTGGGTTACGTAGTTGCAAATATTATTGGACCCTTTGACCACCTAATTGGGTAATTTGTGGACAGATCCCTATTTCCTTGACCCTTGGGCTACTTAGTTGCAAATAATATTTGACCCCTTGACCACCTAATTGCGGACACTTTTTTTTTTTCTTCCACAGCGGCAGAATACTCGATGAATAAACGATGAAAAATTGCCCTTTGAGAATGAAAAAGGCTGTCTCCTTATAGTCCTATGACCCTATGTTAAGCATAATATTGTCTCCTATGCAAATGGCATAGGAATACACCCTTTTGCTTGTTAAATACATATCGTTCATGATTTAGCAAAAAATATCCCGAGTCCCAGTATCGCTTGTGACGTATCGCCAGATTCTTTGGTTTTACCGTAACTCTAATATAGAACGGTTTGTCCGATTTTGATGAATCTTGAGAAACATGTTAATTGCATAAAATAAATTTGCTCATTAAGTTTTGGACCCGATTTGATCTTGGGGGCCCGAAGAGACCCTCTTTCTGAGCCCTCTTGAGACTTAAGTGTAGGGGTAAGTAAACAGTGCTATAAGTAGGACGTTTTGAGCTTCTACGAATCTACGACGGTAGGTATATCCTTTATCATAGGTCCCAGTATTGCCTACTTTATTGACTTTATACCAGGGTATTTCATAGTACACAATGTCACTCTATCCTAAGTAGGACGTTTTGAGCTTCTACGAATCTACGACGGCAGGTATATCCTTTATCATAGGTCCCAGTATTGCCTACTTTATTGACTTTATACCAGGGTATTTCATAGTACACAATGTCACTCTATCCAAGTACTTGATAAGTTGATAGATCATATTCATGGTGTTACATGACACATGCGAAGTGTATGTCACTAATTAGAAATCGTTAATATCTCGAATAGATTTGTGACCTAAACGAGAGGCTTAAGAAGGAGGCAATTAATATGAGGAGCCATTAGGCAGTACGAGTCTTTCATCATGAGTAGCTCGGGAAGACAAATGAGTAGCGGGGAACGCATAGGTAGATGGAAAGTGAATATCTCATCGTACGGTATACGCATAATTTGTCGTCGAATTTTTCTCTGGAGATACACTGACGTGCGAGTATTTTGGGATAGATTCAATTTTGGAACTCTTACATATTTGAAATGAGACTTCCATTCGATTTCAATAATATTTAGATTGAAAATGGGACCAACTGGAAACCAAAGACGGTAGCTTGGAGACAACTCAGCAAGAGCTTTTAATTATTGGTACCAAAATAACATTCAGATTTTTTAATGTCACTGTATAATTGAAAAGAGGCCTATTTTAGAGACTAGAGTTTAACCCACCATTTAGTGACAAGCTACCTGCCTACTGGAGATACACTGACGTGCGAGTATTTTGGGATAGATTCAATTTTGGAACTCTTTAACATATTTGAAATGAGACTTCCATTCAATTTCAATAATATTTAGATTGAAAATGGGACCAAAGACGGTAGCTTGGAAACAACTCAGCAAGAGCTTTTAATTATTGGTACCAAAATAACATTCAGATTTTTTTAATGTCACTGTATAATTGAAAAGAGGCCTATTTTAGAGACTAGAGTTTAACCCACCATTTAGTGACAAGCTACCTGCCTACTTAAATTAATCTCACACAGCCTGAGTGGGACCAGTAAAAGCCAGCATTCAGAAAAGGCTAACGGAGTAGGAATAGAAATTTTTAAATGCAAACAGTGTCCCGAATTTTCAGCACTCGAGTGTATCAGAACTATTTTATTATCGGACCAAATAATGAACGGTGACGAGTCTAGCTTGGAACGTGAGAGTAGGAATGGAAATTTTTAAATGCAAACAGTGTCCCGACTCCCGAATTTTCAGCACTCGAGTGTATCAGAACTATTTTATTATCGGACCAAATAATGAACGGTGACGAGTCTAGCTTGGAACGTGTTAGGGATATCATGTAGATCTCATATACAGACATATTCTCAGACGAGAATTTAGTGCTAGTAGGAGTGAAATGGCTTATTCTTAGTAGCAGTGAGGAGCTCTTTCGTTATGTGCTAAGTATGGTTACTTTTGGTTTTTACAAACGGACCGTACCTACGATAGGGAGAAGTAAAGTACAAGGGTGCAATAGTCCTACATACTGGACTCCGCACACAGGAATTTCGACAGAAAAGACCCCCATTTCAATGTCATGTAAAGTACAGAACTTTAATATGGAGTGTCTCTTTTATCTGGCAAATCAGCTAGATTGTATGGAATATGGAATACAATCTTCATAATATGTATTATTTTTAACCAACTACAAATATGTACTTACATCTTCTATTGTTCTGTTGATAGGGCACTCTAATGTTGGAACTGTAGGAAATCACATGAAAAATACCTGCCTACACTGGTGCTAATTAAAATCCGCATTTCTTGGTTTTTCTCAGCATAATTTTTCTGCACCGTTTATAAATTACGATTCATAAGTAGTTTAAAGTTTAAACTCATTAACTTGTTATTTAGAGGAAATGCCGTGTTTAACTGGATAATTATTAAAGTTTTAATATTGTGTATGTGCGCCGGTCAATAATAGCTGTGGATGGGCACGCAAAGGCGAAATTGGTTGAATAACCTGTACTGAAGTGATAGACTCCTGATACTTATTGTGAAATGTATCATGTTACACGTCCCTGGAGAAATTTAATTTCTGGATTTGTAAAATTCTGGATTCCTTCGGCACGAGTAAACAAGAAACCCTTCCAGTTAATAGAATCACTGGAACTTGGCCTTGAGGTCTGCCATGCGCTCAGATAGAATAGAATGTACCTTGTTTATCCTGCCATAATAGGACTGAAAAGTCTCTTAAAACCTTAATAGTGTTCATTTACTTCCCTTACTTTGTCAGATGTGCCAATGAATATTTTCATTTTAAACTCAGATCACTACCATTTGAATTCCAACCTAAACATCGAATTCATCTCGTTATTAGGTTATCCACTACTCGACGCTTTCCTTGGTCAGAAGGTCAGAACGCCCACACCAGTGTCCTTTTGATTTTGCATTAAATTTACATGTATGCAGGAACATATTTACAAATGCCAATGGAAGACAAATGAAACGAAGGAAGACCTAAGGAATTAGCCGTGTCATTTGTGGTCAATGGTCGTGTGTGGTACAGAAATGGTCTTTTATCAGTGGCGTATCGTGAAATTTTCAAAAGGGGGAAACAATAAACCTTACAGTGTTCCAAACCTAGCCCTTAGTTCATACACAAAAAGCCCATCTGAGGCCTAGGTGTAGGGGCAAACAACCCTAAACGATGAGTTAAGCTTCTAAGAATCTAGCTTTCATAACTTCTGAATGGATAGGAAATATTTTTATCCGTCACTGGTCTGGAAAAAAAGAGGAAGGAAAGTAAATGGTGTTTCCGTATTTTCCACTGAAAACTATGTACGCCACTGGAGAATTATTCTTAATCATCTCATACGGGTCTTTCTTGAAACCTATCCCATCGTCATTGTAATATTCGAAGTTCTGTGGGATGTTTTTATAATGATATCGCATATGTACATATCGCGATCATTGTATTCTTCATGGTTCTCTCTTGCCTATGAAATTCCCCATTCCTAATTACAGAACTAAGTGTTCATTCATGTATTTAAATAGGTGTCATTTGCTCAAGTGTAATGCCTTTGAAGTGTGAGGAATATAGCATAGGTCGATAACAGTTGTATGGTTCTATATGTTACCCCCCAGGGCGGCAGTTTAGATGTTTGATCTTTATTCCCATGGTAAGGGTTGACAAGTTCCCTTAATTCAACAAGGAGTCTTTACTGGATCTTGTACTTTCCTTGTTAGTAAAGTTGCATATGTGTTGGTGCATTTTGCTGTTAACTGATCACAGTTGAGAATTGAGTACTCAAAGCAACGATAACTTCAATGTCCGTTTTTTATGCAACTTTTGATCTAGGCATAAGCAGTGTGCTTCAATCTAATCCATTGACCTGGCAAAGTTTTCACGTAATGGGTACGAGTATACCTAGCACCCAGAAGGCTGGAAATCCGTCGATAGAAAACACGGACGAAAACAATCACCCTGCACAGAACTAATTGTTCATTTATGTATTTAAATAGGTGTCACTTGCTCAAGTGTAATGCCTTTGAAGTGTGAGGAATATAGCATAGGTCGATAAAAGTTGTATGGTTCTATAGGTTACCCCCCAGGGCGGCAGTTTAGATGTTTGAATCTTTATTCCCATGGCAAGGGTTGACAAGTTCCCTTACTTCAACAGGGAGTCTTTACTGGATCTTGTACTTTCCTTGTTAGTAAAGTTGCATATGTCTTGGTGCATTTTGCTGTTAACTGATCACAGTTGAGAATTGAGTACTCAAAGCAACGATAACTGCAATGTCCGTTCTTTATGCAACTTTTGATCTAGGCATGCAGATCTACTGTAGCCATACTTTGATAAACTTCGTCCGTAGGGTAGCATTATTAGCTTTGACTTGCATAAGCAGTGTATGTTTCAATCTAATCCATTGACCTGGTAGAGTTTTCACGTAATGGGTACGAGTATACCTAGCACCCAGAAGGCTGGAAATCCGTCGATAGAAAACACGGACGAAAACAATCACCCTGTGTCTAGCCAAGTGCACCCCAACCCTTACACCCTTTTCAACCCCCTCCCCTTTGTAAATCCTATAGCTCGTATGAAAATCATTTTCACATACATAGTTTCCTTTCATTTTATAAGTCTATCCCTTGCATAAAAGGTTGAAAAAACAATCCCACTTCCACATGATTATTATTCCAAGAAAACTTGAATGAAGGGAATTTTCTGATGAGGAATTTTCCTGGAAGTGTGAACGCTAAAGGGCAAGACAGGGTAGAGTTTCCCACAAGGCTGAGTATAAATCGGTGTCAAATCTAGGGGATGGAACTTTCGTCCCTTGAGCTGTGTCCAGGCTTATTGACATTGGAAACACATTTACGGGCGGGGCAGTATGGAACTGTATGTTATATCAATCATTAGAAATAATTTTAGGAGGGAGATGATTACAAGAAATGTTAAAGAGGAGAGTTGGTATCGGGTACCTTATTAGATTGAGTCGGAAGACTAAAAATAGCTTTTTGGTTGGGTGTTCCAATGGACAGGATTTCAGCCTACCAGCATTCATAGTGACAGAAAATTTTGGATGAAAAATCTTACAATACCGCGTCAGCAAAAATTTCAGCACAAAAACAACAAATTTTCAACCGATCATTCCTTCGTTGCCTTACCTAAAGGAAATAAATGTCTAAACCTATTGTTTCTGAAAAGATTGAGGTAAGAAGGAAAATATATCATAGGTAGCTTAAAATAATAAGCTCAGCAGGGACTCGCGGGAGGGGAGAGGGGATAGGGTGGGAAGGGAGGGGAGAAAGGGGTGGCATGGTGGAGGGGTATTGTGTAAGTGCGTGTATACCCCACGGCGCCAGGATATCGACCTGGCATCAAGCTTTTCCTATGTCTCTCTATATTTTCTCGTGCCCATTTTCCCCCCTCCACTTCTGCTCTCTAAGTTCCCTCTTTCCCTTCTACACTCCCCTTTCCTCTTATTGCTACTCCTAGTTATGTTTTTTTTTCCAGCCCTTTTTTCCCCCAAGCCGTTTTTTTTTTTTTTTTTTTTTTTTTTCTGCTGTTCCAAGTCTACCTCAACTTTTTCTTGCTCTCAAGTGTACCACTTTTATCTACTTTTTTTGTTCGCTTTTTTCTTTCCTTTCCTTTAATCCTTGTGTTGTGTGTTTCTTTTTAATAGAAACTCGCATCAGAGTTGGACCATCTGTCATTTATCTTTTCTTCCTTCGTTCTCCACCTATTTCTTTTTCCTCCTCCTCCTCCTCCTCCTCTTCTTTCTTTTTGCACGTCCTCCTTCCCTACCTCTAGCTTCTCCTATGTTTTTCCTTCTTTAACCTTAATCGCTCTTCCTCGTCCTCTCTCTGTTCCTTCATTCTTTGTCTCCTCCTCCTCCTCCTCCTCCTCCTCCTCCTCCTCCCCATTTGACAAGTTTTGTGCGAATAATATTTATTGTAATCGTTTTGTTGCTTTCTATTGTGTCATTGTTGTGTCCCTCTTTTCCAGCATACCTCCCCTTCTTTTTTGTTCGCTTTTTTTTTCCTTTCCTTTAATCCTTGTGTTGTGTGTTTCTTTTTAATAGAAACTCGCATCAGAGTTGGACCATCTGTCATTTATCTTTTCTTCCTTCGTTCTCCACCTAATTCCTTTTCCTCCTCGTCTTCTTTTTTTCCTCCTCCTCTTCTTTCTTTTTGCACGTCCTCCTTCCCTACCTCTACCTTCTCCTATGTTTTTCCTTCTTTAACCTTAATCGCTCTTCCTCGTCCTCTCTCTGTTTCTTTATTCTTCCCATTTCTCCTCCTCCTCCTCCTCCTCCCCATTTGACAAGTTCTTTTGTGTGAATAATATTTATTGTAATCGTTTTGTTGCTTCTATTGTGTCATTGTTGTGTCCCTCTTTTCCAGCATACCTCCCCTTGTTGTACTTTTCTACTGGGTAAGGGGTACAGAATAGTGGGCTGCCTGCTGCTTTGAATGTTGTTGGAACATAAGAATAACAAAAGAGTAGAAGAAGAAAACACAGATGTAACCAACACTTCTCCCATATGATTCTCTATTCACATTCCAAGCTCATGAGATAACCCATTATATTTATTTCCAAGCGTACTCGTACTTAAGTCTGATAAAACTAGAATTAAATCCGTGCTACTGATGGTGATGATGTGATTGAAGTTCTTATCACTAAATGAATGCTTCTCCTATGTTTTTCCTTCTTTAACCTTAATCGCTCTTCCTCGTCCTCTCTCTGTTCCTTCATTCTTTGTCTCCTCCTCCTCCTCCTCCTCCTCCTCCTCCTCCTCCCCATTTGACAAGTTTTGTGCGAATAATATTTATTGTAATCGTTTTGTTGCTTTCTATTGTGTCATTGTTGTGTCCCTCTTTTCCAGCATACCTCCCCTTGTTGTACTTTTCTACTGGGTAAGGGGTACAGAATAGTGGGTAGTGATGGATATAATGTAATTGAAGTACTAGGAATAAGATTGTTTTTTCCCCTCACTTTCTTTGTTGGATTATTTTCAGTTTCCTCCCTCTCTTTAAGTTTCATTATTTTCCTCCTCTTTTCGATTATTGGGTTCTTCATAGTATGATTGGATAGATGGATTTTAGATTAATTTTTGTGATTTGTTTTCTTTGCCTCTGTTCAAGTTTGGCAACACCTATATCTACGTGTTGTATTTGTTCTCTGTCAATATTATCATAGTATCTTGGATTATTTTCAGTTTCCTCTCTTTCTCTCTCTTTAAGTTTCATTATTTTCCTCCTCTTTTCGATGCATGGGTTCTTCATAATCTTCATAGTATGATTAGATAGATGGATTTTAGATTAATTTTTGTGATTTGTTTTCTTTGCCTCTTTTCAAGTTTGGCAACACCTATATCTACGTGTTGTATTTGTTCTCTGTCAATATTATCATAGTCTGACTGTCTATTTGTTCTACAAGTTAGACTGAGTAAATAAAAGCCCTGTCTACTTTGCCCTGCACTATACCAAGAGATACACTGTTGTATGCAGTTTTCAATCTCATTCTCACCATCCTCTTTTTCCTCTTTCGTTTTCTTTATCTCGTTCTGACCATAAAAGGTTGAAAAAACAATCCCACTTCCACATGATTATTATTCCAAGAAAACTTGAATGAAGGGAATTTTCGTGATGAGGAATTTTCCTGGAAGTGTGAACGCTAAAGGGCAAGACAGGGTTGAGTTTCCCACAAGGCTGAGTATAAATCGGTGTCAAATCTAGGGGATGGAACTTTCGTCCCTTGAGCTGTGTCCAGGCTTATTGACATTGGAAACACATTTACGGGCGGGGCAGTATGGAACCGTATGTTATAGGTATCAATTATTAGAAATGATTTTAGGAGGGAGATGATTACAAGAAATGGACAAGAGGAGAGTTGGTATCGGGTACCTTAATAGATTTAGTCGGAAGACTAAAAATAGCTTTTTGGTTGGGTGTTCCAATGGACAGGATTTCAGCCTACCGGCATTCATAGTGACAGAAAATCTGAGTGAAAAATCTTACAATACCGCGTCAGCAAATTTTTCAGCACAAAAACAACAAATTTTCAACCGATCATTCCTTCGTTGCCTTACCTAAAGGAAATAAATGTCGAAACCTATTGTTTTTGAAAAGATTGAGGTAAGAAGAAAAATATATCATAGGTAGCTCAAAATAATAAGCTCAGCAGGGACTCGCGGGAGGGGAGAGGGGATAGGGTGGGGAGGGAGGGGAGGGTCAAACGACCTAAATAGGGCCGTAACGATATATCAAACAAACCCCATTTATTAGCAGTGGTTAGGTATAACACGTGGGACTTTGAATCTGGAGGTTGGTGGTTCGAGTCCAAGTCAAGTCATAAAGTTTCTCTAGGTGTAATAATCGGGGAACGATATTTGTGACAAGCATTTAAGCATGCTTAAAATTGAAAATTCCTTGACAAACATGCACAATGTTGCTCTGTTTCGCTCCTAACGTGCTCATTTCAAGCGAAATAGAGGAGAGAGAGTGACGTTCGATGTTGTGTGTATTGGGCCGTGGGGACGGTCTGGCTGTAACGACTAATACGGCTTCAGTTTATAATAATGTCATAAAATAAAGCGACACACACTAGTTTCCTGCGCCGTGACTTCCTAATGTTTTTAAATCATTATGAGGTGGCTCCTTGTCGTAACTCATTCATATGATTCGGAGCTGAAAAATTCATTGGTTAGAAGCAGGGACGGACGAGAATGTAGCAGGTTAACATGTGACTTAGAGGTGATCATATGCGCGGGATTGAAGGGAAGTCTCGGTTTTAAGTCGACGATTTTATCCCTAACAGGGTCGAATTAAAACAGATGGTTGGGTACCTAATTGTTGGCCCTAATTCTATGGATAGACTCAACATTGGGGAAGACAATGGCACACTTCTTGGATAGCAGGGGTTCGGAAGACTGGGAGGAGCTAAGGTTGGTGGACGGAGTATTGGGTAGCTTCACATTGTCAGTTTTCACAGTAGAGGTAGAAGGTGGAGCTGCGGTAATGGTAGAATAGGAAGTAGAGGTAGACGTCATACTTGTAGATGGAAGAAACAATGATGGAAGGAATTAATAATTGGCAGGAAAAAAGTGGACTTGGGAACTGAAGAGGATCGCAGCGGCCGGGAGGACTGAACAGCTGTTACTGCGTTGCCATGGCAACCGTAATAAACTCTCCAGTTTTACGCTGACAGTTTAAATAATTAGTAATTTATTGCAAATTTTGTACTTTAACTGCCTTGGCTTTATCCTCCCAAAGTTTTTGTCTGACTTTGATGAAATTTCGTGAAAATCTCGAGTTCACAAAGATTTCCTGAATGATAAGGGCTTCGGAAACTCTCCAGTTTTAGGCTGACAGGTAGTAATTTATTGCAAATTTTGTACTTTAACTGCCTTGGGTTTATCCTCCCAAAGTTTTTGTCTGACTTTGATGAAATTTCGTGAAAATCTCGAGTTCACAAAGATTTCCTGAATGATAAGGGCTTCGTGGGGGCCCATTTTCCGAATAAGGTCAATACTATTAGGAACGCGAGATGATCTGTGAGCTAGATTTCGTCCATGCCTGGTGCACAAGTAGGTACTTCATTTTCAGCACCTCAGGCACTGCACTTTTTAGCACCTCTCTACTTACAGGTATATTGGCTAGAATTGCATCGGATTCTCCAGTAAGAGTGACTCATACGAGAAACTTCAATGCATATTGATAACTTGCTGGCAAAAATTATAAAAGGTTACAACAATAAAATATAGTAGAGTGTGAGAAAGTCTTGGATGTTAGATATCAGCGTGGTAAAAAGCAATTGAATGGTGTTATTTTAAGCCACATTCGTCATCGCCACTCAGTCTTGTAGAAGAAAAGGAAACGATGTATTTACTTTAGTAGAAACTGTAGGTCTACCTCAATTGTTTCCAACTTGCTAAGTTGCTACTAATGTCGAGTAAGTCAGGGCTGGTGCTGTTAAATACTGTCAAAGCAAAATCAGAAATTGCATTGTAATTAGTGTAAAATTAGTGTAATTACACTAATTCCATATGTGAAAACGTCAAATGACAGCTGATGGGTAACCTACTAACCTATGAAAAGGTTGAAGCCTTTTGTGCCTTGGGAACTGTGTATATTTGAAGAGGGCTCTGAAACAAAGGGAACTTTAAGTTGTCTGCTATATATATATAAAAATGTGCTGCTTGTTTTCGTAGAAGGAACTCTATAATATTAATGTTCTCTTTTCTATTTCTTTCCTCTCTTACTCTTTTTCCCATTGCTTTCGCGTCTACGTTCCCACTCGCGCTTGGGAAAAAAGTTTGGGAGGGAAAAGGGGTTCCCTTCTTCCTTTCCCTTTCTCTCCCACACTTCTTTCAGCCCAACTCAAAAGTCAACGACCTCCTTGCATTGGAATAGGATTTTTTATAACCCCGAGTCAGCCTTGTGTCTCTGTCGGAATGGATGGGACAATATGGGACATCGGTTCTGCTCTGATGATGGGTGCAATCTGCAATAATACTTTAATCGAACTACCTCCCTGTTGCCCTTGCTCTTCCTCGGGATTCCCTCTTTCTCCCAATCTCCATCACCACCTAACAGGAACTCCCTCCTTTTCTTCATTCCACAAGCCTCCTCCCTTTCCTTTTTATCTTCCTCTGGAATACATTCCACTGATGGTTATTATTATTGTTTTTAATTCCTCTTCTTCTTCCCCTCTTCCTCCACTATTTTCTGCCTTTCCCCTCCTCCATTTTCTCCTTCTCACTCCTTGTATTTTGAAGCTCTCACACCCTTGTTCTTTTCAGAGCCCCCTGTCTTCTCCCCTTTCCTTCCTTGGTGTCCCTTACCCCTCTTCCCCTTCTCTTTGTTCCCTTTTCGGAGCTCCCCCCCCTGAGTTCCCCCTTGCTCCATTGATTATGTCTAGACACATTACAAATAGGAAGAGACAAATATAACGAAAAGACAAAATGATAATTATTGGTGGAGAGAGTCAACTACCAATGGAAGACAAATGAAACGAAGGAAGACCTAAGGAAATAGCCGTGTCATTTGTGGTTAATGGTCGTGTGTGGTACAGAAATGGTCTTTTATCAGTGGCGTATCGTGACATTTTCAAAAGGGGGAAACAATAAACCGTACAGTGTTCCAAACCTAGCCCTTAGTTCATACACAAAAAGCCCATCTGAGGCCTAGGTGTAGGGGAAAACAACCCTAAAGGATAAGTTAAGCTTCTAAGAATTTAGCTTTCATAACTTCTGAATGGATAGGAAACATTATTATCCGTCACTGGTCTGGAAAAAAATAGAGGAAGGAAAGTAAATGGTGTTTCCGTATTTTCCACTGAAAACTATGTACGCCACTGGAGAATTATTCTTAATCATCTCATACGGGCCTTACAGTGTTCCAAAGTCCCAAACCTAGCCCTTAGTTCATACACAAAAAGCCCAATCTGAGGCCTAGGTGTAGGGGAAAACAACCCTAAAGGATAAGTTAAGCTTCTAAGAATCTAGATTTCATAACTTCTGAATGGATAGGAAATATTATTAGCCGTCACTGGTCTGAAAAAAAAAAAATAGAGGAAGGAAAGTAAATGGTGGAACCTATCCCATCGTCATTGTAATATTCGAAGTTCTGTGGGATGTTTTTATAATAATATCGCATACATATCGCGATCATTGTATTCTTCATGGTTCTCTCTTGCCTATGAAATTCCCCATTCCTAATTACAGAACTAAGTGTTCATTCATGTATTTAAATAGGTGTCATTTGCTCAAGTGTAATGTCTTTGAAGTGTGAGGAATATAGCATAGGTCGATAAAAGTTGTATGGTTCTATATGTTACCCCCCAGGGCGGCAGTTTAGATGTTTGATCTTTATTCCCATGGTAAGGGTTGATAAGTTCCCTTACTTCAACAGGGAGTCTTTACTGGGTCTTGTTCTTTCCTTGTTAGTAAAGTTGCATATGTCTTGGTGCATTTTGCTGTTAACTGATCACAGTTGAGAATTGAGTACTCAAAGCAACGATATTAGTAACTCTAGTTTAGAGGTCCTTATTTTCATTGAACGAAACTAGACTTTATAAGCCTGTCGGATGTTACTATACGCATAAACCTATGATGGCGATCCGTATATGAAATGTTACGAATACTCAATTCAAAAGAACCTCAGTTTGGCCAAATTTTTGGATTGGGGCTAATCTGGGGGATAATGGGACTCAAATAATAATAATTTTATCTGCATTAGAAGCTAGTAACTCTAGTTAGTAGAGTATTTTCATTGAAGAAACTGGACTTTTATGAGCCTGTCGGATGTTACTAGACGCAGAAACCTATGATGGCGATTGTTGGATCCGTATATTATGAAATGTTACGAATACTCAATTCAATAGAACCTCAGTTTGGCCAAATTTTTGGATTGGGGCTAATCTGGGGGGATAATGGGACTCAAATAATAATAATTTTATCTGCATTAGAAGGAAATTAAGGATTTTTTTTTTCAAGTCTGACACAATAACGAATCCTGACACAATAACGAATCATTAAAAACTTTATCAAAATCTCAAGTTTAGTAAGAATGTTTAGTCTCTACCGGAGCAAACAGTTCTCACCCAATGTTTTTTGAAAGTTACCATACAGTGATGAGCCTTTTGATTGCTAGAGTTGGTGATATCTAGTACAGGATGAATTTAGGTCTAAAATTTTTGGAAAAATTTCAAGACTGTAGGTTATTTCTAGAAACCCAAATGAGATTAGTTATCATGGGTTAGAAATTGAAAGCTTTGCTACGGAACAAAATATCAATGAACAAAAATGATGTTCCGTCATTCTCAGCACTGTGTTACTTATCTGAATATTTCTTGGAATCCTGTTACTCAACCCATACAATCAACAATCTGGGTAATATGAAACACATGTTATTAGGCAGTCATTCAATGGGTTTGAATGAGATTGATGGAATGATTGACGGAGCTGTTACATAGCAACCCAGTACAATAACAGCTGTGGTCTAAGCGCCTCCCAAGCAGAAAGTTCCTAGTTCAATCTTCGAGGCCAACAAAAAAGATAGACCTCCCTTTAACCCTGTCAGTCGGACTTAAAATAACAGCTGTTCCGGTCAGACACTTTTAACTCAAATTGGAAGATTTGGAAGGAGAATCTGTCTCCCCATTTACGAGTATGATATACTCGACTTTTTGATCTCTCCGATAAAGACCATCACGGCACTTTCCAAGTTGATAAGATATATTGGTGAATTATTTCCCTTCTGCGGGGACCACTTGAATGAGATTGATGGCATGATTGACGGAGCTGTTACATACATAGCAACCCAGTACAATAACAGCTGTGGTCTAAGCGCCTCCCAAGCAGAAAGTTCCTAGTTCGATCTTCCAGGCCAACAAAAAAGATAGACCTCCCTTTAACCCTGTCAGTCGGACTCTTAAAATAACAGCTGTTCCGGTCAGACACTTAACTCAAATTGGAAGATTTGGAAGGAGAATCTGTCTCCCCATTTACAAGTATGATATACTCAACTTTTTGATCTCTCCGATAAAGACCATCACGGCACTTTCCAAGTTGATAAGATATATTGGTGAATTATTTCCCTTCTGCGGGGACCACACCCTGTTTGACCTGGGGTAGAAGAGATTCCTTGTAAGTTTCGTCAATTGGGCGTAGCCAATGATATACCCAAACTCAGAAGTCAGTATTGTTTAATCTTTTGTTGTTGAGAAAAGTATTCATTAGATGCCTTCCTTTGAGACCTTTTGGTTCATCTCGTTATTAGGTTATCCACTACTTGACGCTTTCCTTGGTCAGAAGGTCAGAACGCCCACACCAGTGTCCTTTTGATTTTGCATTAAATTTACATGTATGCAGGAACATATTTATTTTTATTTATGTTATAGTTCGGTCAGACTACATGGGTTCATGTCTAGTCAGTTTTAATCTGGTGTTAGGAATTTGGCAAACACATAGCACATTAGCATACATAAATACACATGTACCAATGAATTTATCCTATTCTTGTATTGAGTTCGACAGCTTCTCAAGATTGGAAACCATTATCCACTCAAAAGAATGTGCTCATGCAAATTCAAACGAGTTGCAGAATAGTAGTAATTCTAATTCACAAGCCAATAAAATCCTTTTTGTTCTGCTCTCATTAATTGTTTATTATTCAGTACACTAGTAATAATATGCATTGTGTGCATTTATCATTTATTCGTGAGCATATTCATAAGTTTCATCTCTCATGAAGCTTTAGAAGGTATAGCACATGAATAAACTCTGCTGCCTGCTGGGTTCATCTCGTTATTAGGTTATCCACTACTTGACGCTTTCCTTGGTCAGAAGGTCAGAACGCCCACACCAGTGTCCTTTTGATTTTGCATTAAATTTACATGTATGCAGGAACATATTTATTTTTATTTATGTTATAGTTCGGTCAGACTACATGGGTTCATGTCTAGTCAGTTAATCTGGTGTTAGGAATTTGGCAAACACATAGCACATTAGCACACATATGTACCAATGAATTTATCCTATTCTTGTATTGAGTTCGACAGCTTCTCAAGATTGGAAACCATTATCCACTCAAGAATGTGCTCATGCAAATTCAAACGAGTTGCAGAATAGTACTAATCTACTAATTCTAATTCACAAGCCAATAAAATCCTTTTTGTTCTGCTCTCATTAATTGTTTATTATTCAGTACACTAGTAATAATATGCATTGAAACCTATCCCATCGTCATTGTAATATTCGAAGTTCTGTGGGATGTTTTTATAATGATATCGCATATGTACATATCGCGATCATTGTATTCTTCATGGTTCTCTCTTGCCTATGAAATTCCCCATTCCTAATTACAGAACTAATTGTTCATTTATGAGACTGTTGTTTAAATACTCTAGCTTCAGACAATGTCTCGGTTGCTTTAACACATTTGAGTGCCATGCTTCTCATATGGTAGAGATGGTGTGATGTTTGCCCTTTCGAAGCGTGGCTTGACGGTATACACATTTTGTGCTTGGCTCGCAATGTGTTAACGTCTCACTAAGGCTGGAGCTATGTCTGTGATGTGTGGAATGAATCTCAAATCTCAAGTGTGATAGATAAGAGACTGCATCGTCTCTCTGTTTTGACCCGGCTCTATGTAAGAGTTAATACTATGATACATAGCTGCCAGTAGCAGCCTGCTACCATGCTGTCAAACAGTGGAAATGTTCTGATGACAAACTACCTATGTGCTGGTGAGTAGATATAGTTGAATATTTTAAAAACCATGTAAAAAAATCATCATTTGCTAAGAGGTGATACGAGTAGTTTACACATAACTACCAGATTTTTAATAGCTGTTAACAGAAAGAAGAACAGGTTTTTAAAATATTACGGGATTGAAGTGAAGTCTCGGTTTTAAGTCGACGATTTTATCTCTAACAGGGTCGCATTAAAACAGATGGTTGAGTTGGCCTTAATTCTTAATGGAGATAGGGAACGTACGTTCTATCGTAAGCCTAACAATGACCCAACCAAAAATGTTGTCAGGGATATTTACCTACCCAATTCAAAATGAAACTCTATTGAAATTGCTGACGAAAAGAAACTCTCCAGTTTTACGCTGACAGTTTAAATAATTGGTAATTTATTGCAAATTTTGTACTTTAACTGCCTTGGGTTTATCCTCCCAAAGTTTTTGTCTGACTCGCGAGATGATCTGTGAGTCTTCTGACATCTCTATTTTTTGATTGTTTGCTGTTCAAGATCTACTGCTAGTTGAAAGATAATGTTGAGTGCATTACATTTTGTGATCGCGAATAGGGCTTCTTTATTGTAAATGTTCCGTGAAAAAATCTGTGATCATCATGTTTAATGTGAGTAAATAGTGTCAATAGTCTTAAAAACTGCCTCAGAAAGACTGTCCCAATTCCCCAAACAATAACCCCTTCAGGATCCGATTCAATTTCTTTTGAAAGTATATGTACTTTCAAATGAATTCTAATGTAAAATATTTAAAAATCAATAAATAAAATGTGCTGTAAGTTTGGAAAATGCGATCCAAGTGTGCTTCCCCAAACAATAACCCCTTCAGGATCCGATTCAATTTCTTTTGAAAGTATATGTACTTACTTTCAAATGAATTCTAATGTAAAATATTTAAAAATCAATAAATAAAATGTGCTGTAAGTTTGGAAAATGCGATCCAAGTGTGCTTGTTTTTATCACGTAGCAGGCTAATTTATGCCATGCTGAGTAAATTATTCAGCAATCAGTGTAATAATACAATCGTCTGGTGGCTACTTTATCCTGAAGGGCTTCTAAAACCAGACGTGAGATGTGTTTACAATGAATCATAAGATCTTGTCTGGCTACTGGATAATGGTATTATACCCCTGATATTATATTGAACCGTAGCTCGTAGATCAGTATTAAATTGAATCGATGGTGCAGTAAATCAGTACAAGCGGTTACTCCGTGTTCCATTGGACTGTTGCTAATGGGGAAACTGTTACTTTGGCTGCTCTTACGAATACTCTTTCTAATAGTAAACTGTTTTCTTTTGATTCCAGGTAAGATGATGGCTGATCTGTGTCCACTTGCCCATTGTTGACGTGCTATATGCATACCTACTTGATTTTGGGTCTGCTAAGAACTGTCCTAGGAAAGGCAGTAAAAGGAGGTACATTATTATGTGCTGGACAGTGCTGGGTTTTCGCAATTCGGTATAGAAGTGACCAAAGACCATACAATCAACAATCTGGGTAATATGAAACACATGTTATTAGGCAGTCAGTCAATGGGTTTGAATGAGATTGATGGCATGATTGACGGAGCTGTTACATATAGTAACCCAGTACAATAACAGCTGTGGTCTAAGCGCCTCCCAAGCAGAAAGTTCCTAGTTCGATCTTCCAGGCCAACAAAAAAGATAGACCTCCCTTTAACCCTGTCAGTCGGACTCTTAAAATAACAGCTGTTCCGGTCAGACACTTTTAACTCAAATTGGAAAATTTGGAAGGAGACTCTGTCTCCCCATTTACGAGTATGATATACTCAACTTTTTGATCTCTCCGATAAAAGATCATCACGGTACTTTCCAAGTTGATAAGATATATTGGTGAATTATTTTCCCTTCAGCGGGGACCACACCCTGTTTGACCTGGGGTAGAAGAGATTCCTTGTAAGTTTCGTCAATTGGGCGTAGCCAATGATATACCCAAACTCAGAAGTCAGTATTGTTTAATCTTTTGTTGTTGAGAAAAGTGTTCATTAATTGCCTTCCTTTGAGACTAAAGCCTAGGGAGGATAAGGAAGGTTGGAAAGACCTTTTGGTTCATCTCGTTATTAGGTTATCTACTACTTGACGCTTTCCTTATTCCTTGATCAGAAGGTCAGAACGCCCACATCAGTGTCCTTTTGATTTTGCATCAAATTTACATGTATGCAGGAACATATTTATGTTATAGTTCGGTCAGACTACATGGGTTCATGTCTAGTGAGTTTTAATCTGGTGTTAGGAATTTGGCAAACACATAGCACATTAGCATACATATGTACCAATGAATTTATCCTATTCTTGTATTGAGTTCGACAGCTTCTCAAGATTGGAAACCATTATCCACTCAAGAATGTGCTCATGCAAATTCAAACGAGTTGCAGAATAGTACTAATCTACTAATTCTAATTCACAAGCCAATAAAATCCTTTTTGTTCTGCTCTCATTAATTGTTTATTATTCAGTACACTAGTAATAATATGCATTGTGTGCATTTATCATTTATTCGTGAGCATATTCATAAGTTTCATCTCTCATGAAGCTTTAGAAGGTATAGCACATGAATAAACTCTGCTGCCTGCTGCTTTGAATGTTGTTGGAACATAAGAATAACAAAAGAGTAGAAGAAGAAAACACAGATGTAACCAACACTTCTCCCATATGATTCTCTATTCACATTCCAAGCTCATGAGATAACCCATTATATTTATTTCCAAGCGTACTCGTACTTAAGTCTGATAAAACTAGAATTAAATCCGTGCTACTGATGGTGATGATGTGATTGAAGTTCTTATCACTAAATGAATAAGATAAAGTCATTCATAACTCATAAGGAATAGGAAATCTTGAGAAATGGGAAAAAAACTTGAAAACAATAAACGAGAATTGCTCAACTTTTTACAAGCAGATTAGAATAAAACACCGTCAGTCAGGTAGCTAAGCTTGGGAGTTTTCTTGGAATATGTGTTTGACTAATGGAAATACTAATTCTAATTTATCATGGGAAAATGTATGTAGGTATTAATTATTTCTTATGTGTGACCATTATCAACAATAATTCTGATAGAGATCTGTCCATCCCTGTTGTATGAAACCGGTATTTTGCCACCCACACAATCGGCTTGGTTGGCTTAGTCTAGTAATAGATTACATACTCGTTAGCTTTTTATCTGACACTACTAATTTCTAAAGTACCTAACTAGTTGTTCCTGTTGTATGAAACCGGTATTTTGCCACCCACACAATCGGCTTGGTTGGCTTAGTCTAGTTCTGTTGTATGAAACCGGTATTTTGCTACCCACACAATCGGCTTGGTTGGCTTAGTCTAGTAATAGATTACCTATATACTCGTTAGCTTTTTATCTGACACTACTAATTTCTAAAGTACCTACCTACACGTAAGTAGTTATTGAAATATCTTCTCTCTTATGATTTCAATCCTTCCCATTACTTACCTGCTTATTCTCGGGTTAAGAGACTAGCAGTATGTAATCAATACACGTTTCCGCTTAATCTTCATTAATGCAAGATTACAGGGGTGTGGAAAGTACAGATAATATGAGATAGAGAGGTTATGTCATGTGTACGAGACTATGATATGTATCGCGGTCTTGCAGTTGTAAGAATTCTGTTACTGTGAGCTCAGAAACCCTTGCTGAAAGCTTACATAATTGTCTTCAAAATATTGTGAATACGGCTTTGCAGGAAGGGATGTGTGATGTGTTGAAATTTTGCACTCATTGTGTTTATGAGAAAGATAACATCAGTTTTACGTTTTACTGAAAATTCTGAATTATGTGATGGTGGAATCAATTTTAAGTACCCTCGATATTTGTGTTGTTGCCGATTGCTTTTATTTTGAATCACACTGTAGTAAATTATTTATTAGTAATGCTGTAAGTAGATGTGCACACATAAAAAATGATATTTTCTATTAGTACCTTATGCCTTAGAAGACTCTTAATTTACATATGTACAATTTTACGTAGGTACCTAGGTATGCATATTTTGCATTTGGACTTGGCGTTTCGGCCGTCCGTCTTCTCTAGCATAGTGTTCTTGAACATCAATTAGGAAAGTAGGTGAGAGGAGAGATGGAGAAATGGACACACAACAGACGCTGCATCTCATAATAGTTTTATTACCACAGCACAATATGAAAATGGTGTGCTGGATGTTATTGTTGTTCAATTGGGATAGCTAGGAGGATTAGAAAATGAGATCATACTAAGGCGGTTCCCAATGAACTCATTGCACCAGCTGTAAGATTGGTTGTGATTCTGAACGTGGTGATAAGAATTTTAACTGTGACATAGGTATACCTATTTAAATGCTTGTCACAAATGTCGTCCTTCACTTAAAACACCTCGATATATTTTATGACTTCGCTTGGATTTGGACCACCAAAATCCACATCGAAAGTCCACCACGGTAACCACTTCACCAGTCACCACTGAGGTTGGTTTATGATTTATGGGATTCAAATTGATATTCATTCAATTGTAACTCTCTTTTATGACTTCAAACGTTATAGCTCCAATATGCGTGATAGACTTATTTTCTCAATGCTTGACCGTTTAACACCAAGTTCAGGGTGCACTCTTTGAGAGCACGACAGTAAAATTATTATAGACTTTGGTTTACCAGTGAGATTTTCTAATCTGATTTCACTACTTTCTACGAACTTTCTATAACAGAATAGCTTCTGTGGTTCTTCAATTTTGTCCTATCAGGTTTAGTGCCTCTCAGATTAATGTCAGTAACCACTAGCCAATGAGAGACGAGGTAGAATACAACAGAACGTTCATTAACATATTCATTCATCATCGTTTATGAGGCCCGGATCTCTATGAGTGAATAGAACCAGCAAGGTCAAATTTGTTTATTGTGTTTTTTTTTTTCTTCTGACATCTCTATTTTTTGATTGTTTGCTGTTCAAGATCTACTGCTAGTTGAAAGATAATGTTGAGTGCATTACATTTTGTGATCGCGAATAGGGCTTCTTTATTGTAAATGTTCCGTGAAAAAATCTGTGATCATCATGTTTAATGTGAGTAAATAGTGTCAATAGTCTTAAAAACTGCCTCAGAAAGACTGTCCCAATTCCCCAAACAATAACCCCTTCAGGATCCGATTCAATTTCTTTTGAAAGTATATGTACTTACTTTCAAATGAATTCTAATGTAAAATATTTAAAAATCAATAAATAAAATGTGCTGTAAGTTTGGAAAATGCGATCCAAGTGTGCTTGTTTTTATCACGTAGCAGGCTAATTTATGCCATGCTGAGTAAATTATTCAGCAATCAGTGTAATAATACAATCGTCTGGTGGCTACTTTATCCTGAAGGGCTTCCAAAACCAGACGTGAGATGTGTTTACAATGAATCATAAGATCTTGTCTGGCTACTGGATAATGGTATTATACTCCTGATATTATATTGAACCGTAGCTCGTAGATCAGTATTAAATTGAATCGATAGTGCAGTAAATCAGTACAAGTGGTTACTCCGTGTTCCATTGGACTGTTGCTAATGGGGAAACTGTTACTTTGGCTGCTCTTACAAATACTCTTTCTAATAGTAAACTGTTTTCTTTTGATTCCAGGTGAGATGATGGCTGATCTGGGTCCACTTGCCCATTGTTGACGTACTGTATGCATACCTACTTGATTTTGGGTCTGCTAAGAGCTGTCCTAGGAAAGGCAGTAAAAGGAGGTACATTATTATGTGCTGGACAGTGCTGGGTTTTCGCAATTCGGTATAGAAGTGACCAAAGTGTTTTCAGTGTTGTTCAGAGTTTACGATTTTCGACGATCTAACTGCAACCCCACTTTTTCTGCTTTCCTTTTTTTTAATAATTAATAGTGCTCTAGAAGTGTTCGAGATTGAAATCCTGGATCTTTTGAATCTCTTGGCTTTATTAAGTTTTCTTTCGAGCCATAATGTTCTTCGAAAGATTAGGCAAATGCTGCACTAAGGCTCTCACTGACTTCATAATTAGTTCACTTACCTTGGCCAAGTAAACTAAGTGAAAGAAATAGGTTAATGTGAATTTGTAATGTTTTGTGCTAGAGGAAATGGTCCATAAAATGACATACGAGAATAGGGAATCCTAAGTTTGCCTAGAATGAGTAGAATGCCTGGCTGTGTGGGCCATGTATGAACCTTTTTTATGGTCAACTTCCTATTCCCCATGTATATTGAGCACTTGAAATGAGTAGGTGTTTGTTTATACTGTGTTGGTCTCCTTTGTCAAGTAGTAAGTGCTTGCAGTCTGTTAATAACGTATAAACATAAATACATTAAATACTCAATAAACAATATCTATACTTCATGTATGAACCTTTTTATGGTCAACTTCCTATTCCCCATGTATATTGAGCACTTGAAATGAGTAGCTGTTTGTTTATACTGTGTTGTTCTCCTTTGTCAAGTAGTAAGTGCTTGCAGTCTGTTAATAACGTATAAACATAAATACATTAAATACTCAATAAACAATATCTATACTACAGTTAAGTGTAGCTACGTACGTATATTGATAGAAAATTTCGCAAGTTTGCTAGCTGCTACATTGTTTAACATGCACATATTATATTCACTCATATTACTGATATGTTAGCGTAAATAACTATACAATTATACATAGTTACATGGTGTAAATCTGTAAATAGTAAAAGCTACATGCACATATATTCACTCATATTACTGATATGTTAGCGTAAATAACTATACAATTATACATAGTTACATGGTGTAAATCTGTAAATAGTAAAAGCAAAATGTTCAATGCCATAGTAAATCACATTGCTAAGGTTATGGTCTGTGGATCGTGTGCGCCAAAGTAAACATGCGGTGCTCTACTCCAATCAGCCATAGCCTCGTAAATTATGAAATTGAAATTATAGAGAAACACTTGTGTTTTATTTGGGAGCCACCTCGAGAGTTTGTACGCTTGTGTGTGCTTTGAAATAACTCTTTTGGGAGAAAATGTGAAAATGACGTGGGAGTAGAGTAACATGACCTAGTTTATCGTTAGAAAATATCTTGGTCTTGGAAAATATCTTTCTTGGTTATATTGACCGAATGAGACTCCAAAGCTCCTTTGCCCCATGATGGGGTCCCTATCCCATCAAATCTTGTATAAGTAGTTCATGGGATAAGTTGATGCTTGAAGTATTTCTAAGCGCATAATTTGTTAACCGTCATTTCTAGACACTTTATTCGTACACCAATCGATTCCTCGTGAAAAGTTACATAGGAAAGACTCTTTGTTAATCTTAAATGCTCCAATGGGAACTCAACCTGTTGAATTATTTGAATACATCACAGAGAGGGAGAGAGATCAGGACCTTTCAATCTGAAATCAGAAGAGAGAATGAGCTCTGACGAAAATCTAGGTTTAAAGAAACCTCCCCTTGACCCCCTACCACCCAAATCAGAGAACCTTTCAATCTGAAATCAGAAGAGAGAATGAGCTCTGACGAAAATCTAGGTTTAAAGAAACCTCCCCTTGACCCCCTACCACCCAAAATCAAAGTAGGGGTAGGGGAAATTTGAGGGGAGTTTAAGGGGAGGTTTCTCCTTCATTTGGACCATGGGTTCGGAGATCCCTCTGTGGTTATTTAGATCAAAGTTACATTGTTCACACCATTCAAAGTTAGTTCTTGGTATTCGCGGCATCCGCGGTTCATTCGCGATATCCGCGGTTTGTTTGCGGTATCCGCGGTCTGTTCGCGGTATCTGCGGTCTGTTCGCGGTATCTGCGGTCTGTTCGCGGTATCCGCGGTCTGTTCGCGGTATCCGCGGTCTATTCGCGGTATCCGCGGTCTATTCGCGGTATCCGCGGGTTGTTTGTGGTATCCGCGGTCTGTTCGCGGTATCCGCGGGTTCGCGGTGTCCGCGGGTTCGCGGTGTCCGCGGGTTCGCGGTGTCCGCGGGTTCGCGGTGTCCGCGGGTTCGCGGTGTCCGCGGGTTCGCGGTGTCCGCGGGTTCGCGGTGTCCGCGGGTTCGCGGTGTCCGCGGGTTCGCGGTGTCCGCGGGTTCGCGGTGTCCGCGGGTTCGCGGTGTCCGCGGGTTCGCGGTGTCCGCGGGTTCGCGGTGTCCGCGGGTTCGCGGTGTCCGCGGGTTCGCGGTATCCGCGGTTTGTTCGCGGGATCCGCGGACGATTTGCGGTATCCGTGGTTTGTTCGCGGTATCCGTGGTTTGTTCGCGGTATCCACGATCTGTTTGCGGTATCCGCGGTTTGTTCGCGGTATCCGCGGTCTATTTGCCCGTGGTGCAATCGCAGGATACCATGATTATGATACAATTTTATCAAGCTATAATAAATGATAATGCCGGTTGCTTCCTCAGATGAAGTGACCATTGACCATCGCATCGTGTGGCGTGGGTTTATTTTTAACCACATGGCAGCGTGGTGCTCGCGAATGTGCTTCATTTTTGGCAACCGAAGTTTCCAATAATAATTATACACTATGTGTTCTTTCAACATACACAGAATATTTTCCTAATGCAAATCCACCTATAGGGTACACGCATGAGAGAGTCGGAATAGTTTTGGAATTGAGTGACATGAATGCATTTACCGTCATTTCTTTCGGCAATAACCCTCATTACTTTGGCGTTTTTATTTGAGAAAATTACTCTCATACATTGTTTTTCATGCGAGCTTATTGATACGTTTTTGCAACAATAACCCTCATTACTTTGGCGTTTTTATTTGAGAAAATTACTCTCATACATTGTTTTTCATGCGAGCTTATTGATACGTTTTTGCAACCAGTTAACCCAGTATCATCATAAAAAAGTATGTGTAAGGTACTTGAAAAATGTGTGTATTATTGTAATGCCCTATCGAGTATCTGGATACGGTAGATTTCTTTTTATTGCGACCGGGAAGAATTAAAAGATTTTTGAGAACACTCCAGACTTGGATTTATTAATGGCTTAGAATTAAAACGAACATTGTGATATCATGGGCGATTTTTTTTTTTTTTAGTGTATTATTGTAATGCCCTATCGAGTATCTGGATACGGTAGATTTCTTTTTATTGCGACCGGGAAGAATTAAAACATTTTTGAGAACACTCCAGACTTGGATTTATTAATGGCTTAGAATTAAAACGAACATTGTGATATCATGGGCGATTTTTTTTTTTTTTCAAAAATTTTCAATTATCGTTTATAATTTTGTAACTGGAGCAACTCCTGTTGTTTTATATTAATCTAGAGCTAGAAAGTTCAACATTACAGTGATGTGCATAATACCGCATTCTATCCCATCTTGAAGTGGCAGATAGCAGCAGGAGAATGCTATTAAAGTCATGTGTCGCGTCTCTTTTGTGAAATATAAACATGCGAGTCATCATATCATACAGGAATAGCAGCAGGAGAATGCTATTAAAGTCATGTGTCGCGTCTCTTTTGTGAAATATAAACATGCGAGTCATCATACAGGATCGACCATTTTGAATTTTAAGCTTGTTGACCAAATGGTTTCAAAAACCCTTTGAAAATGTTTTGGAAATTGGTTACAAAAATTTCGTGCAGTTTCCCTATGCATAGCTATAGTTGAGTCATATTTGAGTTAGGAACCTATAAAAAGACTATTAGGGCCTCCTACTTATATTCTGCATAATGTGTATCTTGCTATCTCATCTTACTCAGTAGAGTACTCGTAGGTACTAGGTATTCTGTGCAGGAGAATGCTATTAAAGTCATGTGTCGCGTCTCTTTTGTGAAATATAAACTAAACATGCGAGTCATCATACAGGATCGACCATTTTGAATTTTAAGCTTGTTGAGCAAATGGTTTCATAAACCCTTTGAAAATGTATTGGAAATTGGTTACAAAAATTTCGAGATCGACCATTTTGAATTTTAAGCTTGTTGAGCAAATGGTTTCATAAACCCTTTGAAAATGTATTGGAAATTGGTTACAAAAATTTCGTGCAGTTTCCCTATGCATAGCTATAGTTGATTAGTTGAGTCATATTTGAGTTAGGAACCTATAAAAAGACTAGGGCCTCCTACTTATATTCTGCATAATGTGTATCTTGCTATCTCATCTTACTCAGTAGAGTACTCGTAGGTACTAGGTATTCTGTGAAGTATTTGTCAGTTTCATTTTGTTCATCTACACATTTGGTATAAATTCCATAAGACTTGCTTTAAAATCACACATCATAGAAATTGTTATTGATTAAAATAAGATGACTAAACTTCAAGATAAAATTTACGAAACGCACACATAGCACAAATATCAGTTGCCATCGGCTAGTAAATTGCCTAAGGAATTTTCGGTGCATCTGTGATAATTATTTGATTATAAGTACATTATTCAAGGGTTAAATGTTTCCATTGCCCTTTGTTTACCACCATTGCTATTACAGAAGTAGGTACTAGTGTTCTTGAGATAAAAAGAGCAGTCAAAACTTCATAAAACTAATCAGCAACAACATCAAGTTGATGATTTGTAAAATTCATAAAAGATATAAAAAAATCTGATTTCTCTCAGAATCAAGTACGAGCAACCTAAAAAACTGAAAATGTTTCAATATTTGGACAGGGCAAGGACATTGTACAGAGCTGTGGCTGTGACGTGAATTGTTCTCGAGAATGCAAGATGGCGATGGGGTCAATTACTGCTCATTACAGAGGTAACAGAGGTCTTGCGAGCCGAGGTCGAGATGTTTACTGATCACGAGCTATAACGCTGCTAACTAGCTGGTTACCGAATAACAACTCAACTCAAATTTGTCAGTATCGATTTTAGATATATCCACAAATAGATCATTTGGTCCGGTCCATCATCATAAACGCTAGATTCAGATCAGGGAACTGAAAACCATGGTAGTCCTAGCCTAAAGAAAGGAAAAACAAGTATTGGATCCGCTTGTAAAATACAAATCCATCCCTTCTGGGAATGAGCCCCAATGGGTTATACATATACAAGTAACCACTAGCCAATGAGAGACGAGGTAGAATACAACAGAACGTTCATTAACATATTCATTCATCATCGTTTATGAGGCCCGGATCTCTATGAGTGAATAGAACCAGCAAGGTCAAATTTGTTTATTGTGTTTTTTTTTTCTGACATCTCTATTTTTTGATTGTTTGCTGTTCGAGATCTACTGCTAGTTGAAAGATAATGTTGAGTGCATTACATTTTGTGATCGCGAATAGGGCTTCTTTATTGTAAATGTTCCGTGAAAAAATCTGTGATCATCATGTTTAATGTGAGTAAATAGTGTCAATAGTCTTAAAAACTGCCTCAGAAAGACTGTCCCAATTTAGGTACTAGGTATTCTGTGGATATTATAGATTATTATTATATATTATTACAGACGCAGTCACCAGTGACATTGGCTTACAGACACCTGCAATTAAACCGTCACTCCTCACCGGTCTAACTGCCTTAGAGCGTCCATTTCCTTTTAAGGAATCTTGCTCTGGAGTTCCGCGCGCTTCTTAATCTCTGATGTTTTTTGTCGCTAAATTCTTATAGAGGTACTGAAGTCTTGGGTAATTTTATGCTCAGATTGTATGCATTTTGTTGTGGATGTTTACTAAAACTGCGAAATAACAATGTCTGGTGAATACGCAGATTCTATTTGTTTTCTGGATTGATCATATTCGATGAAGAGGTGTGATTTACTGTTGCTGTTATGTAACATCATTTTGTACTTTGATTTGCATTCATCTGAGCTTCTTTGGCAGCTTCTGCGGCGCGCAATGCCGACTCCCTGGTGTTGAGGAATTCTTTTTTGGCTTTCTCTAGTTCTCGTTCTAGTTCAGAGACTTTGCTCTTGGCTGCTGTCATAAGCTTAATCTTTTCATTCAGTTCATGTTGGGCGCCTTGTGCGAGTTCCTCTGCAGATGTTATAGTCTGCTTGGATAGTTTCATAGCAGTTTCTAGTGCCCTGTACTGTTCCTTTGCATTCTCAACTGTCTTGGCTGCAGTGTCCACATTCTGTCGTGTTTGGTTCAGCGAGTCATGTTCTTCTAACATCACAGTTTCGGCGTCATGCATTTGGTCTTCCAGCATGTGCATCTCATTTTGTTTTTCTGATAATGCTGCTTGAGCTGCATTGGCAGCACGTTGTGCTTTCTCTGCAAGTTGTAGTTTGACTTCCCTAGCAGCTTGGAGTCCTGCACTGTTCTGTGCTTGACTTGCTGCTTTAGCTTCTTCAGCCGCTCTCATGGCAATGCCGCAGGTTTTGCTTAGTTCATTATTCTCGGATGATTCCTCATTGTCCAGGGGTGAGTGTTCGTCAAAGTCATTTGAATCGATAGTGCAGTAAATCAGTACAAGCGGTTACTCCGTGTTCGATTGGACTGTTGCTAATGGGGAAACTGTTTCTTTGACTGCTCTTACGAATACTCTTTCTAATAGTAAACTGTTTTCTTTTGATTCCAGGTGAGATGATGGCTGATCTGTGTTCACTTGTCCATTGTTGTTGTGCTGTATGCACATTTGCTTTTGGTTCTGCTAAGAGTTCTTCTGGGGGAGTTAGTGAAAAGAGGTACACATACACATAATTGACATAATTATGTATGTTCTGGATATTCCCAATTCGGTATAGAAGTGGCCAAAGTGTTTTCGGTGTTTAGAGTTTACGATTTTCTATTCTCCGATCTAATCCCACTTTTTAGAAGTGGCCAAAGTGTTTTCGGTGTTTAGAGTTTACGATTTTCTATTCTCCGATCTAATCCCACTTTTTCTGCTTTCCTTTTTTGATAAATTAATAGTACTCTACAAGTGTTCGAGATTGGAATTCTGGATCTTTTGAATCTGTGGGCTTTATTAAGTATTTTTTCGAGCCATAATGCTCTTCGAAAGATTAGGCAAATGCTGCACTAAGGCTCTCACGAACATCACTGACTTCATAATTAGTTCACTTACCTTGGCCAAGTAAACTAAGTGAAAGAAATAGGTTAATGTGAATTCGTAATGTTTTGTGCCAGAGGAAATGGTCCATAAAATGATATACGAGAATAGGGAATCCTAAGTTTGCCTAGAATGAGTAGAATGCCTGGCTGTGTGGGCCATGAAACCTGCCAAATCGTTTTTCTTCAAACTACCCTGGATTCCAGATGATTTGATCACTTGTTTGTGCTTTTTACTTGAACTTTGCGAGACGTTTGGTACGTGGGATATTGCTGCTTTATCTTGTTTTAGGGATCTTCCTGGTTGACTCTCTATTGGAGAAGAAATCACAGTCCGAAAATAGTAAACGAGAAATAAGAAGTGAACACAAGTATTTGTGTGAACCATGCTCATTTATATCCACAGTGTCAGAGGCCGCTGCAGATAGAAGATCTATGAATTGATCCTTGGTCAAACCTGCCAAATCGTTTTTCTTCAAACTACCCTGGATTCCAGATGATTTGATCACTTGTTTGTGCTTTTTACTTGAACTTTGCGAGACGTTTGGTACGTGGGATATTGCTGCTTTATCTTGTTTTAGGGATCTTCCTGGTGCTTGAACTTTGAGAGACGTTTGGTACGTGGGATATTGCTGCTTTATCTTGTTTTGGGGATCTTCCTGGTTGACTCTCTATTGGAGAAGAAATCACAGTCCGAAAATAGTAAACGAGAAATAAGAAGTGAACACAAGTATTTGTTAATACACACCAGCAACATTTTCATCAGAAGCATTGTTTCTCAACAATCCAGAAATATTTTTGCAATAATCTAGCATCATAGAGTTTTTTGGTGGTAAGCAGTTTGGTCGGCACGGGATTCACATGTCCCTTCTACGCCATCGGAGTGAGTGGGTGAATCTAGCTAGCCTCCTGAATCTTGTTTCTGAAACATTTTTTGTCTCTTAGTGTGTACCTACTGTGAATACTAGGTTATCTTAAAAGTTGCTCATCATTAGAAGCAACATGTTCACAACTGTTGCGAAACATTTCCGGTGTGTACTGGGCTTAATAATGTCTCCGAAGTCTTGTTCATCACTGCTATAATATTGCTAATGCTATCAGTGAGGATACACATAATATTCTTCACAGTTTAATGATACTAGTGATATACAATATACATAATTACTATATGAATATGGTATATGGAGACAACGCCTTTGGTGTTTCCGCTGCAGCGACCTACATCAATGTGAAACAATCAAGGTCTGGCATGTGTGATGGAAGTAATGATTTAATTACAAAGTACATAAAATCACTCCACGGGTAACGGCATATTAATACGAGTATATTTTTTGTGATGTGCTCTATTGGTGAGGAGGTGTGAAAGCAACACAGGTTTTCAATGAAGTAGGCGGCAAATGAGCTAAAATGTAACAGCTATATCTCGGCCTGGTACAAATATCAATAAGTCCGAGGGGACTCTTGCAGTAGGCCAATTCAAGCTTTACCGCAAAATGTTTCTTCTTGAAGAATAGTAAAAGGTCATGAGATCAATAGATCATTCGTTACTGTACAAGAAAAAGTACCTATCAAACGGAGGGAAAATGACAGCAGTAATCCACTCTGTACAGTTCAATAGGACCTTAGAGACGATGGAAAATGAGAATCCTTTGAAGAAAAAAAAAATCGAGAAACATCCGTCCCAGTGGGGAAAAGAGACAGCAAAAACTAACCCTCTCCAACGTTGAGGAAAACGAATGATCTGAACTTTTAATGTTCGTTCTCGGAAAGGCTCAGTAGGTACACACTAAGAGACAAAAAATGTTTCAGAAACAAGATTCAGGAGGCTTGCTAGATTCATTCACTCACTCCGATGGCGTAGAAGGGACATGTGAATCCCGTGCCGACCAAACTGCTTACCACCAAAAAACTCTATGATGCTAGATTATTGCAAAAATATTTCTGGATTGTTGAGAAACAATGCTTCTGATGAAAATGTTGCTGGTGTGTATTAGGTAGGGAGACACTTAGTGACATGTTAGTTGCGGCACTATCGAATGCACAGGAAGTGTTTGTCACGTTCAATAACACAGAACAGCGCATCACTAAGAGAAATAACAGACGTAAAACATCATATGAAATGACCGACAGTTAAGAACCAAGTAGAGAAGTAGACAACTGAATTCACCTTACAAGACCGCACCTCAAATAAATTTGTCTCACTAAAATTTTTCCCCTCCGGTAGAGACCCTAGGATGCATCAGCGTTTCCTCTCTGGATGGCCACACCACTCTTTTGAGGAAAGAAAATGCTTGTCAAAGTTTGTCATCTTTAAAGCAAATTACACACTTTTCGAGGTTTAAAAATACACATACCCACTCAATGATACAAATACACTAGACAGTACCAAGATACGACTTGATGGACTAAGAAAGATTCGTATAAGCTCAACTTATCCTTTTATCGATCGACGGCCGGTCAACTATGTTTCGACACACCTTTAGTTTACTTACCCCTACGAATAAGCCTCAAAGTAGGCTTTGCTTCCATCACACATGCCAGACCTTGATTGTTTCACATTGATGTAGGTCACTGCAGCGGAAACACCAAAGGCGTTGTCTCCATATACCATATTCATATAGTAATTATGTATATTGTATATCATAAACTGTGAAGAATATTATGTGTATCCTCACTGATAGCATTAGCAATATTATAGCAGTGATGAACAAGACTTCGGAGCCCAGTACACACCGGAAATGTTTCGCAACAGTTGTGAACATGTTGCGAAACACATGCTTCTAATGATGAGCAACTTTCAAGAAAACCTAGTATTCAGTAGGTACACACTAAGAGACAAAAAATGTTTCAGAAACAAGTTTCAGGAGGCTTGCTAGATTCATTCACTCACTCCGATGGCGTAGAAGGGACATGTGAATCCCGTGCCGACCAAACTGCTTACCACCAAAGAACTCTATGATGCTAGATTGTTGCAAAAATATTTCTGGATTGTTGAGAAACAATGCTTCTGATGAAAATGTTGCTGGTGTGTATTAGGTAGGGAGACACTTAGTGACAGCCTAAAGAAAGGAAAAACAAGTATTGGATCCGCTTGTAAAATACAAATCCATCCCTTCTGGGAATGAGCCCCAATGGGTTATACATATACAAATCATATACTGATTTTTTAGGACATACGGCATTCAATGGTCTGTTTAAAACTTTAAAAGAAGTTCTTGGTACCTACTGACCGAGGGGATCGATTAAAATGGCAGACCATCAAGATTCATCAGAAGACCTGACAGGACCTGTCAGAATTCGAATTTCAACGCATGAAGATTGATGAGCTGCAGTGCAGCACAATTGTGACTTTTCACAACTCCATTCTGCTGACCTGTGATCAGATTAATATTAATCGATTAATGCTTTTACTTGATGTCGCGTTACGGCGCGCGGCGGCTGGTGTATTCTACTTGCGTTCTAGATGCAAACCAAAAATTCAGGTACAAAAGGTTTCCTAGTCCGTTATTCACAAAAAGCCTACTTTGAGGCTTATTCGTAGGGGTAAGTAAACTAAAGGTGTGTCGAAACATAGTTGACCGGCCGTCGGTCGATAAAAGGGTGGGTTGAGCTTATACGAATCTTTCCTAGTCCATCAAGTCGTATCTTGGTACTCTGTCTACTGTATTTGTATCATTGAGTGGGTATGTGTATTTTAAAACCTCAAAAAGTGTGTAATTAGGTTTAAAGATGACAAACTTTGACAAGCATTTTCTTTCCTTAAAAGAGTGGTGTGGCCATCCAGAGAGGAAACGCTGATGCATCCTAGGGTCTCTACCGGAGGGGAAAATTTTTAGTGAGACATATTTATTTGAGGTGCGGTCTTGTAAGGTGCATTCAGTTGTCTACTTCTCTACTTGGTTCTTAACTGTCGGTCATTTAATATGATGTTTTACGTCTGTTATTTCTCTCAGTGATGCGCTGTTTTGTGTTATTGAACGTGACAAACACTTCCTGTGCATTCGATAGTGCCGCAACTAACATGTCACTAAGTGTCTCCCTACCTAATACACACCTTTAATCATTCTTGTTAGACGGGAAAGACTATCACTGGGCCACCTAATTAGACATTCGCTAGAACTACTTAAGTGTCACCTGGCTAAGTGCACCCCAATTTTCAAATACACAGCTGTCAAAATGCTGACTTGCCAGTATTTGAAGCCGGGGAGCCTACAGCATATGTAATACAAAGTGCGCTATCGATATGAAGCTGGTAGTTGCTCTTTTACACTCTTACTTGAGATTCGAACGCTCAACGTAAAATCTAATCGAAAGAAAACGAAAGACAGTCTGCGAGTTGTAAATGTCGGGGCTGCCTGTCGTGACTCGAAGTATTTATATGCAACGTAAAATCTAATCGAAAGAAAACGACAGTCTGAGAGTTGTAAATGTCGGGGCTGCCTGTCGTGACTCGAAGTATTTATATGATTTAGTTTCTCGTGTGTTTAATGTCGGTGGTAGTGGTGGTGGTTGTATTTCTCTCCGTTTTCTGAATAACTCGGGCATAATATCTAGGTCAGAAGGTCATTCACTTGACTGCAAAGCGGACGCGCCAGTGCCCCACCCCGCCCCGAGTGAGAGGGCCCTCGAAAAATTTTCTCTTCACTTTCAATATTAGGTAGCTAAACAAATTTCGTGCCGTTTCTTACCGGTACTGTGTTCCCGGTCCGATTCAGATGATCGGAAAGCCTGAGAAGCCTTGATTTACTTTCCTTACCTATAATGGCAAGGAAAGTAAATTATTAGTTTGGGCCCAATAGGTCTAAATCTTCGAACTTTTTTTCCATATTCAGAATCCCTTTTCACGAGCTTTCCCAGATGAGTGTCCTCACCTGATAGGGATTTTAATCATTCTTGTTAGACGGGAAAGACTATCACTGGGCCACCTAATTAGACATTCGCTAGAACTACTCAAGTGTCACCTGGCTAAGTGCACCCCAAATTTCAAATACACAGCTGTCAAAATGCTGACTTGCCAGTATTTGAAGCCGGGGAGCCTACAGCATATGTAATACAAACTACGCTATCGATATGAAGCTGGTAGTTGCTCTTTTACACTTTTACTTAACAAAGAGATTCGAACGCTGAACGTAAAATCTAATCGAAAGAAAACGAAAGACAGTCTGCGAGTTGTAAATGTCGGGGCTGCCTGTCGTGACTCGAAGTATTTATATGATTTAGTGTCTCGTGTGTTTAATGTCGGTGGTAGTGGTGGTGGTTGTATTTCTCTCCGTTTTCTGAATAACTCGGGCATAATATCTAGGTCAGAAGGTCATTCACTTGACTGCAAAGCGGACGCGCCAGTGCCCCACCCCGCCCCGAGTGAGAGGGCCCTCGAAAAATTTTCTCTTCACTTTCAATATTAGGTAGCTAAACAAATTTCGTGCCGTTTCTTACCGGTACTGTGTTCCCGGTCCGATTCAGATGATCGGAAAGCCTGCGATACCTTGCAATTGGCAACCATAGATAAGTTTATGCACATGGTTGGATTTTGCTACATTAGCAATTTGCCAGATTGTTTACCTTAAGCAGCAAACATGGTTGGTTTAAGAGAAAATTCGAAGTGAGTGGTTTAGGTCCCTCTGGTCCAAGAAGCCTTGCAATTGGCTACCATAGATAAGTTCATGCACATGGTTGGATTTTGCTACATTAGCAATTTGCAATTTGCCAGATTGTTTACCTTAAGCAGCAAACATGGTTGGTTTAAGAGAAAATTCGAAGTGAGTGGTTTAGGTCCCTCTGGTCCATTGAGGATTCCGTAGAGGATCCTTTTCACAGTGAATTATACACTGAACATGACTGAATCAAGTATTTTTCCCTCGCTTTATTTGATTTGGCAAGATTCTCTCAAAGGAGCTCTTCAACACAACCACTGGTTTGATTCAGAATAATTAAACACCAATTTCATTAGGTAGGAGAAGTATTAGTTTAATCACCAGCCCCGTCACTTTTGGCAGTACATAATAATACACTTGATACAGTGATATTAAACTTAACCTCAATCCAACCGAAAATCATACGTATGCTAATTGAATCCCTCATTTGTCTCGTTTCAGAAGTGAATGCTAGACACCTGAGGACCGAGAGCCACCAATCAGAATGACGGAACAACCCTCAGCAAAATTACCTTTACTCAATTCGGTAGTTTTCTTTTGGTCTTCTTCCCTCAAAACTAGGTAGGTATGTACCTGATCCGTTTCTCAGGACTAAAGTATATGGAGGTAAAATACGGCAGTAATAAACACCTTTAAATAATATTTTATTAATGCTGTGCGGTGTATTGTGACGGGAAATGATCTATTTACTCCCGATGGCAATTTGTTAACCCCAATGATTAATCTTGTTTTTTCAACCCTCAGCAAAATTACCTTTACTCAATTTGTTAGTTTTCTTTTGGTCTTCTTCCCTCAAAACTAGGTAGGTATGTACCTGATTCTCAGAACTAAAGTATATGGAGGTAAAATACGGCAGTAATAAACACCTTTAAATAATATTTTATTAATGCTGTGCGGCGTATTGTGACGGGAAATGATCTATTTACTCCCGATGGCAATTTGTTAACCCCAATGATTAATCTCAATAGACACAACTCCAGGGCAAAGAATACGACAGGACAGACAGTTCAATTCGAGAGCCTAAGTGGGTTAACTCGACCATTTGACTAGTCAACTTCAACTCTTGTAATGTTTTATTATTATTTTTTTTTACTTTCTATTTTTCCAACGAATCCCAATACCATTTCTCACACTTTCTTTCTCTCTCCTCTAGGACGTACGAGAAATGGAGAACTCTTGTAATGTTGCGGACCAAGTCAAAAACAGAAGCAGAGTAAATTCAGGTCACGAAGCTAAATGTACTCTGTACGTATTATTTTGTGGCAACGTACAATTTTTTTCTTCCTTTCATTAGAGTGTATGGACACTTGAAACGTTAACCCTAGCATACATCTTGTTGCCCTAGCATACTCTCTTCTATCTGAAAAAAATAAAAGAACAAATAAAGGAAAGAAGAAAGAAATAAAAAGAAAGGTTCAATAGATTTAAAAAGGAACAAGAAGATAACGCAATGAAATCCTCATTACATCCTCCCTTCCCCCCCATGTGTGATGGAAGTAATGATTTAATTACATCAAAGTACATAAAATCACTCCACGGGTAACGGCATATTAATACGAGTATATTTTTTGTGATGTGCTCTATTGGTGAGGAGGTGTGAAAATGTGATGGAAGTAATGATTTAATTACAAAGTACATAAAATCACTCCACGGGTAACGGCATATTATTACGAGTATATTTTTTGTGATGTGCTCTATTGGTGAGGAGCAACACAGGTTTTCAATGAAGTAGGCGGCAAATGATCTCAAATGTAACAGCTATATCTCGGCCTGGTACAAATATCAATAAGTCCGAGGGGACTCTTGCAGTAGGCCAATTCAAGCTTTACCGCAAAATGTTTCTTCTTGAAGAATAGTAAAAGGTCATGAGATCAATAGATCATTCGTTACTGTACAAGAAAAAGTACCTATCAAACGGAGGGAAAATGACAGCAGTAATCCACTCTGTACAGTTCAATAGGACCTTAGAGACGATGGAAAATGAGAATCCTTTGAAGAAAAAAAAAATCGAGAAACATCCGTCCCAGTGGGGAAAAGAGACAGCAAAAACTAACCCTCTCCAACGTTGAGGAAAACGAATGATCTGAACTTTTAATGTTCGTTCTCGGAAAGGCAACAGTTCAATAGGACCTTAGAGACGATGGAAAATGAGAATCCTTTGAAGAAAAAAAAAATCGAGAAACATCCGTCCCCGTGGGGAAAAGAGACAGCAAAAACTAACCCTCTCCAACGTTGAGGAAAACGAATGATCTGAACTTTTAATGTTCGTTCTCGGAAAGGCTAGCTTTCTCCTATCCTGTCTTCCTTCACTCTTCGCTTTCGGGACGATCGATGGGACCTTGCCAATTACAGTTTCCTCTATCAAACCTCTTTAAAAAAATAACGCATCACCGTTAGTAGAGCTAAATTTCCGGTGTGGTCGGATATTTCGTATAAAAGATGAAAATCGCGGCAAACAGATTATCTGAATAGTTTGTAAACGGTATTCGTATGATATTTAGTAAACCAGTAAGATAGCCGACTTATTGGAATACCGGCCGGCTTACGAGATGAAGATACCGCGTGGGAGAACCGGTCGAGATTGTTGTTGATAATGCGTGCGTTAGTCACTGGTCTGGTATCTAGCGCTGGTGACCTCTGCAGTTCTACTACATTTATCATTTATATCGTGTAAGGCTGGTGCGCCTGCGCTCAGGGCCGTGTGGTAGGGGGTTTCATCTGCTGTTCCGGTCGCGGGCCAAGACTCCCTAAAGAGAATCCGTAACCAACAGTTAATAATTCTACTGAAACTACCTAGTATTATTGCCTCGGTGGCGTAGTGGTCAAGACGCTCGCCTGGTAAACAGGAGGCCCCGGTGTGGTCGGATATTTCGTATAAAAGATGAAAATCGCGGCAAACAGATTATCTGAATAGTTTGTAAACGATATTCGTATGATATTTAGTAAACCAGTAAGATAGCCGACTTTTGGAAGGCCGCTATACTCGTATGATATTTAGTAAACCAGTAAGATAGCCGACTTATTGGAATACCGGCCGGCTTACGAGATGAAGATACCGCGTGGGAGAACCGGTCGAGATTGTTGTTTATAATGCGTGCGTTAGTCACTGGTCTGGTATCTAGCGCTGGTGACCTCTGCAGTTCTACTACATTTATCATTTATACCGTGTAAAGCTGGTGCGCCTGCGCTCAGGGCCGTGTGGTAGGGGGTTTCATTTGCTGTTCCGGTCGCGGGCCAAGACTCCCTAAAGAGAATCCGGAACCAACAGTTAATAATTCTACTGAAACTACCTAGTATTATTGCCTCGGTGGCGTAGTGGTCAAGACGCTCGCCTGGTAAACAGGAGGGCGTGGGTTTGATCCCTGCCTAATCATGGAATTTTATACTAAGGGTTAGATGGTAGAGAACGCCTCCAGCGTTAACCTCGCCTAGTGGTTACCTTCCACTGAAGATTCTATTATTATAGTTGTTGTTAAAAAATTAAATTAAATGCAAGGAGGAGCACATTGTTGGTATTAGCCGCTGGTTAGCCTGTGTTCGGCCCTGCCTGTGTTTGTAGACTTCAGGTTTCAAGTCGCGGGGGTACTGCGATTGCGTATGCGACTTGCCTTTACCTAGTTTGTATGCATTGCCTGTGGTGCATACATATGTAATGTCCATTTACAGATCCGGAGAGACTTGCTCAGCACAGATTGCCCTATCATAGATGTAAGTTCGAATAATTCTAATATGTAGGTACTTTAGAATTTTATATTGTACAATACCTTAGTAGAAGACTACAAGATACTGTCATGGTCCTAGGAGTGTAATAGTGTGTTCCAAATTGTCAAAAGTTTTCCCAAGTGTCTTCTGAGACAGCCTGTTTTTTTAGCAAATGTTTTCCTCTGGACTGTCTGTAATAATATGGGGTCTCATATGTTGATAAACTCACAGCATATGTTTGCAAATGCAAAACAGCGTGGTGATTTTTAAAAGCTTTGAAAAGAGTTCGTTGAATTGAATTGCTCTTTACGAAATGAAGTGCTCGTTGTAGAAAAAATGGAGAGAGGGAGGGAAAGGCAGACGGAGAGACGGAAGAAATAATCGGATGGGAAAAGCAAATAGTGCATGGAAATCAGAGAAACGAACGAATATAGGAGTAAAAGAACAAAGAAGTGGTTGAAAAGAGAGCAAAAGAAATAAGGAAAGTAAAAAAGGAAATAGACGTGGAAAATCGAACTAAATTTTTACCTTCTCATGGGAAAAAAATAAAAGAACAAATAAAGGAAAGAATAAATAAAAGACGAAAGAAATAAAAAGAAAGGTTCAATAGATTTCAAAAGGAACAAGAAGATAACGCAATGAAATCCTCATTACATCCTCCCTTCCCCCCTGTCAGTCTTCCAGATGGTTACTATAGTAACCAAAATCCTGCTGCAAAACCTAACTGTTGCGAAAACTCTCATATTTATCCCGAGCTCTCTCCTTTGTTCCTCGCCAAAAGCTGTGAATATAGGCCATTGTGTTATGTACTCACATCCATGTCCTTGCATGGTGTATGTCTACTTTCTTGTAGATTTTCTCCTTCATATTGGGGATGTTAACGTTGAAGTTCATCTCTCTTTGCTGCAGATTTTTGGATATTTGTCGACAGATTTTTCAACTCCTATGGGCGTTTTTTCAACCCTCAGCAAAATTACCTTTACTCAATTTGGTAGTTTTCTTTTGGTCTTCTTCCCTCAAAACTAGGTAGGTATGTACCTGATCCGTTTCTCAGGACTAAAGTATATGGAGGTAAAATACGGCAGTAATAAACACCTTTAAATAATATTTTATTAATGCTGTGCGGTGTATTGTGACGGGAAATGATCTATTTACTCCCGATGGCAATTTGTTAACCCCAATGATTAATCTCAATAGACACAACTCCAGGGCAAAGAATACGACAGGACAGACAGTTCAATTCGAGAGCCTAAGTGGGTTAACTCGACCATTTGACTAGTCAACTTCAACTCTTGTAATGTTGCGGACCAAGTCAAAAACAGAAGCAGAGTAAATTCAGGTCACGAAGCTAAATGTACTCTGTAGGTACGTATTATTTTGTGGCAACGTACAATTTTTTCTTCCTTTCATTAGAGTGTATGGACACTTGAAACGTTAACCCTAGCATACATCTTGTTGCCCTAGCATACTCTCTTCTATCTATATCAGTTGCCTTCGGCTAGTAAATTGCCTAAGGAATTTTCGGTGCATCTGTGATAATTATTTGATTATAAGTACATTATTCAAGGGTTAAATGTTTCCATTGCCCTTTGTTTACCACCATTGCTATTACAGAAGTAGGTACTAGTGTTCTTGAGATAAAAAGAGCAGTCAAAACTTCATAAAACTAATCAGCAACAACATCAAGTTGATGATTTGTAAAATTCATAAAAGATATAAAAAAATCTGATTTCTCTCAGATAAAACTTCATAAAACTAATCAGCAACAACATCAAGTTGATGATTTGTAAAATTCATAAAAGATATAAAAAAATCTGATTTCTCTCAGAGAGCTAAATGTACTCTGTACGTATTATTTTGTGGCAACGTACAATTTTTTTCTTCCTTTCATTAGAGTTTATGGACACTTGAAACGTTAACCCTAGCATACATCTTGTTGCCCTAGCATACTATCTTCTATCTTGAGCCTGTCCCGGTAACGTGTTGGGGCGCTTGCCGGTAAACAGAAGGATCGAATCCCAACCTAGGTATTTTTTTTTCCTTTGTTTTAACTTTTTGATTTGTAATAAGTAATAACCAAATTGTGAAGAAGCTTTCAGCTCTTAGTGCCCAACCTCAGTAGTTTAAGAGTAGTGGTTAGCACGCTAAACTTCGAACATTGAGGTTGTTTAGCTCTAGTGAATTCTAGTCCAATTATATCCCGAGCTCTCTCCTTTGTTCCTCGCCAAAAGCTGTGAATATAGGCCATTGTGTTATGTACTCACATCCATGTCCTTGCATGGTGCATGTCTACTTTCTTGTAGATTTTCTCCTTCATATTGGGGATGTTTACGTTGAAGTTCATCTCTCTTTGCTGCAGATTTTTGGATATTTGTCGACAGATTTTTCAACTCCTATGGGCGTTTTTTCAACCCTCAGCAAAATTACCTTTACTCAATTTGGTAGTTTTCTTTTGGTCTTCTTCCCTCAAAACTAGGTAGGTATGTACCTGATCCGTTTCTCAGAACTAAAGTATATGGAGGTAAAATACGGCAGTAATAAACACCTTTAAATATTTTATTAATGCTGTGCGGTGTATTGTGACGGGAAATGATCTATTTACTCCCGATGGCAATTTGTTAACCCCAATGATTAATCTTTATCCCGAGCTCTCTCCTTTGTTCCTCGCCAAAAGCTGTGAATATAGGCCATTGTGTTATGTACTCACATCCATGTCCTTGCATGGTGTATGTCTACTTTCTTGTAGATTTTCTCCTTCATATTGGGGATGTTAACGTTGAAGTTCATCTCTCTTTGCTGCAGATTTTTGGATATTTGTCGACAGATTTTTCAACTCCTATGGGCGTTTTTTCACCGAATATTGCCAGACAATTTGTTTTCTTCAAATCGAGTGTGAAAATTGCATTTCAATTTGCATCTCGCAGTGTTGTCAGATTTATTGTTCTCGCACGGATGTGCCAGATTTACCGACTTGTTTATTGGTTTGCCATCGAGTCGGGACTCTTTAATCTCAAACCTCGGGATCCCATTCACATGTAAACCAATTACCGAGTAATAAACTATAAATAAAAGAAACTATTAAGTAAGAAAAGGTACGAGATAATTTAATAAGGGAACCATTTACATAGGTGTTGGGACTGGAATGTAGGGGAAACGCGGGCCAAGTGACCCCGCTGATGGGTTTCTTAGCTCGCATTACAACATCACTAGGGCCATAGAAGACTCTAAGATTTGTGTACCTACGTCCAAAGAATCGTCCATTGAACTTTTTGAATCAAACTTTGAATATAGCCAAGTATTTCTTACATCTTGTTTTTCATTTCAATAATATTGATGGGTTTCACTTGAGACCAACTTCCCCTATTTCTTAAACCTTTCTAACCGACCCCCATAAATTATAATATTTCAAAAGAAGTCTCCGTCAAAAAGTAAATAAGTATAGAACCATATTCTTTTCTAATAGTAATTAATAATTTATTTTACTCCCAACACCTCAGAGCTTGCTGAGACCAAAACCAAAGTTGTTCCTCTTCAGACCCAGAAATTACCATGAGATATTTATTTATTCAATTATTTCATATTGGTATCTTATATTTCTACTATGTCCCTTATACCTTAACTGTAAATTATGTCCATGTTGTATTTCATGGTCCACCACCATCATAACATTCATAACCACCCTAATGGTAGGAGCTTGGAATTTTGGATTTGGGATTCAGTCCTCCTTTATCTATTCAATACCTCCTCGTTTATCTGATCTACTCCTTATTGTCCAGAAAATTTCGTTGGTACTGGAGGAAGTTTCTTAGTTCTATTGTGAGTATTATTCCAAATTGACAAAGAATTAGTCGTACAGGTACTTACTACATACAGAATTATTTTGGAACCCCTGTGCTTGAAGAATTAGAAAATTGGAATTCTCATTAAAACTTGGGACTGTCTAATTTACCGACCTGAGGAAATCACTCCTCCTGGGCTTACGGTGAAGAAATTTTTACCGGCCAAAACGGTTTTGGAAGTAATTTACTTTGTCTACTAACTCGAGCAGAGTAACATCAATTGCCAAAAAAAAATTTGCTAATTACGCTCGCAAGAGTACTGAACATTGTAATTAAGTAATTAACATGGTAGTTTGATAGTTTCTGAAAAGATAACTATGGAGAGATTGCAATCGAATGTGTTCTGAGTAGCCATGTTTTTTTGTTTCTTGTCTAATTTATTGGGGAAGAGTTCTCTGGAGTTTTGTGAAATAAATGGAGTAGAGTAATTAACATGGTAGTTTGATAGTTTCTGAAAAGATAACTATGGAGAGATTGCAATTGAATGTGTTCTGAGTAGCCATGTTTTTTTGTTTCTTGTCTAATTTATTGGGGAAGAGTTAACTAATCAGCAACAACATCAAGTTGATGATTTGTAAAATTCATAAAATTGATATAAAAAAAAAAAATCTGATTTCTCTTAGAATCAAGTACGAGCAACCTAAAAAACTGAAAATATTTCAATATTTGGACAGGGCAAGGACATTGTACAGAGCTGTGGCTGTGACGTGAATTGTTCTCGAGAATGCAAGATGGCGATGGGGTCAATTACTGCTCATTACAGAGGTAACAGAGGTCTTGCGAGCCGAGGTCGAGATGTTTACTGATCACGAGCTATAACGCTGCTAACTAGCTGGTTACCGAATAACAACTCAACTCAAATTTGTCAGTATCGATTTTAGATATATCCACAAATAGATCATTTGGTCCGGTCCATCATCATAAACGCTAGATTCAGATCTCTTCTATCTTGAGCCTGTCCCGGTAACGTGTTAGGGCGCTCGCCGGTAAGCAGAAGGATCGAATCCCAACCTAGGTATTTTTTTTTTTTTTTTTTTCCTTTTTGTTCACAATAAGTAGGTAAAGTTCGTACTCGGGTAAATGCGCTCTTTACCTACTTTCATGTGAGAGTTGAAAATAAACACTAATTATATGACTAGGAATTTTTTCTCACCCCAACAAGCCGTCACTAACTAATGTTGAGAAATCTCTTAAGGTCTAAGAGACTGAGGTAAAATTTTCTGACTCAAAGATGAAAAGATCCTGAGTATACGAGTAATTATCTTAGGCCTCCCATTTACCTTCAATATTCCTCAGTTTACTCATTGAACCGTTCAACAAGTTATCTTGCTTGGTTAAACGTTTCACTTACTTTATTACACGAGCCTCAGAGAGGTGACGTCACAGGTTTATGCCTTGTGGTTAAGCCAGGTTCTGGTTTTGACTGTGGCTTATGACTGTCGGGTTAGAACGTTATGGCTGCCATGGCTTACTTCAAGTCTTACTCAATCTCCTATAAGCACGAGATTGAACTCCCATAGCTGAAATGTGAAACGAAAAGATCTTCAAACTTTTTATTTACTTTCGTTTCAATATTTGGACAGGGCAAGGACATTGTACAGAGCTGTGGCTGTGACGTGAATTGTTCTCGAGAATGCAAGATGGCGATGGGGTCAATTACTGCTCATTACAGAGGTCTTCCGAGCCGAGGTCGAGATGTTTACTGATCACTAGCTATAACGCTGCTAACTAGCTGGTTACCGAATAACAACTCAAATTTGTCAGTATCGATTTTAGATATATCCACAAATAGATCATTTGGTCCGGTCCATCATCATAAACGCTAGATTCAGATCGCAACTCAAATTTGTCAGTATCGATTTTAGATATATCCACAAATAGATCATTTGGTCCGGTCCATCATCATAAACGCTAGATTCAGATCAGGGAACTGAAAACCATGGTAGTCCTATCCTAAAGAAAGGAAAAACAAGTATTCGATCCGCTTGTAAAATACAAATCCATCCCTTCTAGGAATGAGCCCCAATGGGTTATACTTATACCTATACAAATCATATACATATTTTTTTAGGACATAGGGCATTGAATGTTCTGTTTAAAACTTTAAAAGAAGTTCTTGGTACCTACTGACTGAGGGGATCGATTAAAATGGCAGACCATCAGGATTCATCAGGAGACCTGACAGGACCTGTCAGAATTCGAATTTCAACGCATGAAGATTGATGAGCTGCAGTGCAGCACAATTGTGACTTTTCACAACTCCATTCTGCTGACCTGTGATCAGATTAATATTAATCGATTAATGCTTTTACTTGATGTCGCGTTACGGCGCGCGGCGGCTGGTGTATTCTACTTGCGTTCTAGATGCAAACCAAAAATTCAGGTACAAAAGGTTTCCTAGTCCGTTATTCACAAAAAGCCTACTTTGAGGCTTATTCGTAGGGGTAAGTAAACTAAAGGTGTGTCGAAACATAGTTGACCGGCCGTCGATCGATAAAAGGATAAGTTGAGCTTATACGAATCTTTCTTAGTCCATCAAGTCGTATCTTGGTACTGTCTAGTGTATTTGTATCATTGAGTGGGTATGTGTATTTTTAAACCTCGAAAAGTGTGTAATTTGCTTTAAAGATGACAAACTTTGACAAGCATTTTCTTTCCTCAAAAGAGTGGTGTGGCCATCCAGAGAGGAAACGCTGATGCATCCTAGGGTCTCTACCGGAGGGGAAAAATTTTAGTGAGACAAATTTATTTGAGGTGCGGTCTTGTAAGGTGAATTCAGTTGTCTACTTCTCTACTTGGTTCTTAACTGTCGGTCATTTCATATGATGTTTTACGTCTGTTATTTCTCTTAGTGATGCGCTGTTCTGTGTTATTGAACGTGACAAACACTTCCTGTGCATTCGATAGTGCCGCAACTAACATGTCACTAAGTGTCTCCCTACCTAATACACACCAGCAACATTTTCATCAGAAGCATTGTTTCTCAACAATCCAGAAATATTTTTGCAATAATCTAGCATCATAGAGTTTTTTGGTGGTAAGCAGTTTGGTCGGCACGGGATTCACATGTCCCTTCTACGCCATCGGAGTGAGTGAATGAATCTAGCAAGCCTCCTGAATCTTGTTTCTGAAACATTTTTTGTCTCTTAGTGTGTACCTACTGTGAATACTAGGTTATCTTAAAAGTTGCTCATCATTAGAAGCAACATGTTCACAACTGTTGCGAAACATTTCCGGTGTGTACTGGGCTTAATAATGTCTCCGAAGTCTTGTTCATCACTGCTATAATATTGCTAATGCTATCAGTGAGGATACACATAATATTCTTCACAGTTTAATGATACTAGTGATATACAATATACATAATTACTATATGAAGAGAATAAAATTCCTGTCTCTCTATCCATTTCTGGTGGGCAACTAGAAGAAGGCACCTGTTGGATAACGCCTCAATCCCTCCCCTATGGGATTAATCCCAGCCCCATAATAATTTGACCCCATAATAATGGAGCTCTAAGGGTTAGGTGAGAGAGCATGTCTCAGGTGTTAACTTCACCTAACTGTTACCTTCCACAAAAGAGTCTAGGTATTATCAGTTATTATTATTATTATTTTATTTTTTTTTTTTTACTTTCTATTTTTCCAACGAATCCGAATACCATTTCTCACACTTTCTTTCTCTCTCCTCTAGGACGTACGAGAAATGGAGAGGCGGAAACGAGTCGAGATGATCATGAACAGTCGCCTGTTTCGAGAGGAGTTGGAGCGGATTATAGAAATTCAAATGAAGGACGGGAGTGGTTCGGCTACCCTACTTCAGAGTATAAGCGACATGATGGGGCTCCAAGGACAAAGACTCCAGTCCGCTCATCTGTTCAGAAGTAAGTTCTAAAAAAAGACGTTTGATAGAGGGAACTGTAACTGCTAAGGTCTTATCGTCCCGAAATCGAAGAGAGAAGGAAGACAAGATAGGAGAAAGCCAGCCGTTCTGAGTACGAACCTTATCTGTTGATGATAAAATCTCTCTCGGGCGGGAATCGAACCCGCGGCCTAGCGCTCCCAAAGCAGACGCGCTACCAACCAAGCTAACTAGGCTGGCAAAGTTCTGTTTATTATGGGTTTTACGTCTCTGTATATCTGCTAAGAATTCAAGTTCCGGGAGTTTCACCCTCCTTTCGCCGACTAGCTACCCACCTACTAACATTAACCACACCCAGCCTGAGTGGGGCCGGGAAAAGCTATCAGCACGCGATTATCCAGATGATCTCCCATTTGGATGCCAACCACTCACAACGTTGCTTACCGTTGCTTACCTTAAATAAAAAGAAAAGGATTGATATTTAACTTCTTTTTCGTTTTCCATTCCATCAGGTTCAAACTGTGTGGTGCCCATCAACGACATACGAGGCGTGGAAAGCATGGGCTACGCCAAGGGAGAGAAGATACTCAGGTGTAAGGTAGCCGCCGTGTACAGACTCATGGATCTCTATGGATGGACGCAGAATATTCAGAACCACATCACTGTGAGTACCTTGAACCCTCTGGTACTGAAGGTAGAAACATACTACAGTCGAACCTGTCTAAGTGGGAAACCTGGATAGCTGAGAAAAAAATCCTGGCCCCTTGATTTTTTTTTAACTAAAAAAACCTGTTTAAATGGGAAAATCGAGCCTCTATAAGTGGGAATTACTTTTTCTAGATACTCGGTCCGGAGCCTCTGTAAGTGGGAAATGTTGCCATTTTCCTAGGTCCGGAGCTTTCTGCGGACCTCTGTAAGTGGGAATTTGTAGGAAAGCATTGCATAATATTCCTCTTCCTCCAAACCAGTGTTCACATTTACCTCTCTAAGTGTGAATAGGAAAATGGCAACTTCTCTAAGTGGGACACTTTTTAACTGGGAAACCTGGATAAGTGGAAAAAAAAATTGTCGGTCCCTTGGATTCCCACTTAGACAGGTTCGACTGTATTGTAAATTGAAAGGTATGTACCTATCACTGCAGTAGATATTGCCTATGTATCAGAGAAGTATAGGGACCTACAAATGCTTCTACCTGAGTATTTAAGACTTAATTCGACCATAAAACCATTCGTCGTTGAAAACTTGAACTGACCTCTTTTTGTGACTGACTCTTACTTTTTTTTAGACATTCTTGTTTAATTTGCTGAAATTAGGAGTACAGACAAGGTTTGTTTTGATGTCTCTATATGCTGGAGCTGGAGTTTACCAAATCGGTATTGAGATGAAACGAGCATTTCCCTAACCTTAATAGCCAGATCAACCTCGGATTGAACCAATCCTGAGACAATCCTCGGTGGTAAAACTCGACCTAATTCTATCTTCTCTTTGTTTCCAGGCCCGTCTTAATGTGGATGAGGAGATATTCCTGGTGAATCCTCATGGTCTCCTGTATAACGAGATTACAGCCTCGTCCCTGGTCAAAGTGGATATGCGAGGAGACATCATCGAACCTGGTAAGATTGATATTTTTATTGCCTTTAGTTCTGGGCCTCTGGCTCAGTAGAGTAGAGGCTCTAGCTCTGGCTCAATAGAGTACAGTTGATGGCTCTCGCTCTATAGAATAGTGTTATAGTGCTCAATGTTCAAGGCGCTGACTTAATTCTGAAAATCGAGTTCGTATTACGATAGATCTTTTCGTAAAAGATTTTACTGTTTTAACTTTTTGATTTGTAATAAGTAATAACCAAATTGTGAAGAAGCTTTCAGCTCTTAGTGCCCAACCTCAGTAGTTTAAGAGTAGTGGTTAGCACGCTAAACTTCGAACATTGAGGTTGTTTAGCTCTAGTGAATTCTAGTCCAATTATATATATATTTAAATATTCAGTGGTTAACGATATTTGTGAAGAGCATTTAAGGGTTCGATCCCAGCCGAGGTATGGAATTTTATCCTCAATATAATTTGAAATTGTGACCACAGTAATAGTGGTAGCCTACTGCTGGAGTAAAGGGACTTTGCAGTCCTATGCGAGCAGTATAGATAAGCACTATTGTTATTATTATTTTAATGGAGTTTACGAGGGTTTCCCCCCATTATTATTTTGGAATGGTAAATTGGAATAGAATTTTTTCATCAATCATCTTCCCCCCCCCCCTTCTTTTTTTTAACTTTTTGTTATTTATATTTTTTACACAAATGCATATGTTCCATTCATGAGACATCCGAATAATCCAATCCACGTTTCCCTTCCTCCCCAGGCACCACCAACTTCGGTGTGAACACGGCCACGTTCTCCGTGCACGCGGCCATCCACGCGGCCCGGCCTGATCTCAAGGCCATCATCCATGTGGCCACGCCGGCCGTAGTGGCCGTATCCAGTCTGAAGTGCGGCCTCCTGCCGCTGAGCAGGGAGAGCGTCGTGCTGGGAGAGCTGAGCACACACCCGTTCACCGGGTACTCGCGGGGGGACGAGGAGAAGGAGAGGATCGTGCGAAACCTGGGACCCAACAACAAGGTAGGTAACCAAAGAGCACCGTACAAATTGAGTTGTTAATTGTTCAATCAACACTATTAATTTTGATGTGGGCAAGAAACAAGGAAACTGGGAAGATATAAAGGCTAACCAAAGGTATAGCAATAGAGTATGGTGGAGGGGCTTTGATCATCCATCTAACCTGGGAAGAAACAAGGAAACTGGGAAGATATAAAGGCTAACCAAAGGTATAGCAATAGAGTATGGTGGAGGGGCTTTGATCATCCACCTGTTTAATAGGGTAGAAGCTCTGTATCTCTGGAGGCCTGATCACTTCCAGGCGACTTTCCAAACAAAATTATATACCGAAAAAGACTTCGGAGGTTAGTAGTTCGAGTCCAAGTCAAGTCATAAAATTTAGCGTAGTGTATTAAGCAGGGAACGACATTTTTGACAAGCATTTATGCCTAACACAATTAAAATTCCTTTATATACCGAAATGTAACTTGGTATCCCGTGTGTTCTTCACTCCGCAGGTTCTATTCCTGAGTAACAAGGGCAAGAAACAAGGAAACGGGGAAGATATAGAGGCTAACCAAAGGTATAGCAATAGAGTATGGTGGAGGGGCTTTGATCATCCATCTAACCAAAGGTATAGCAATAGAGTATCTCTGGGGGCCTGATCACTTCCAGGCGACTTTCCAAACAAAATTATATACCGAAAAAGACTGGAGGTTAGTAGTTCGAGTCCAAGTCAAGTCATAAAATTTAGCGTAGTGTATTAAGCAGGGAACGACATTTTTGACAAGCATTTATGCTTAACACAATTAAAATTCCTTTACCTCTGGGGGCCTGATCACTTCCAGGCGACTTTCCAAACAAAATTATATACCGAAAAAGACTGGAGGTTAGTAGTTCGATCATCCATCTGTTTAATAGGGTAGAAGCTCTGTATCTCTGGGGGCCTGATCACTTCCAGGCGACTTTCCAAACAAAATTATATACCGAAAAAGACTGGAGGTTAGTAGTTCGAGTCCAAGTCAAGTCATAAAATTTAGCGTAGTGTATTAAGCAGCGAACGACAGTTTTGACAAGCATTTATGCTTAACACAATTAAAATTCCTTTATATACCGAAATGTAACTTGGTATCCCGTGTGTTCTTCACTGCGCAGGTTCTATTCCTGAGTAACAACGGTGCGGTGTGTTGTGGTGAGACCGTGGAGGAGGCATTCTACAATGTGTACAACTTGGTAGCAGCATGCGAGGCACAGCTCAAGCTTATGCCAGCCGGTCTGGACAATCTAGTCCTCATTCCTGAAGACGTCAGGTGAGCTATCACACTAGGTAGCGCGGTGGTCGAGACAAAATGGAATCGGATGGGTTCCAATCTGTACCGAGGGAAAAAATCCTCATTCATCACTGAGGTTTAACTTGGCGATTTTGTACTCGCTCAGTATATTACGCCTATTATAGACCTCCGAGCTATCACACTAGGTAGCGCGGTGGTCGAGACAAATTGGAATCGGATGGGTTCCAATCTTTACCGAGGGAAAAAATCCTCATTCATCACTGAGGTTTAACTTGGCGATTTTGTACTCGCTCAGTATATTACGCCTATTATAGACCTCCTTAACGAGGGAAAAAATCCTCATCCAGATTTAATTTAACTTGGCGAGATTTAAGTAATTCGGCGATTTTGTACTCGCTCGGTATATTACGCCTATTATAGACCTTCTGAAAGACGATGAAGAAACCTTAAAGGTTGTGTTCCGTTTTCTTAAGAAGAACAACTTCATGAAAACTTCGTATTTTTTCCCTTCCTTGATGAAGAAACCTTAAAGGTTGTGTTCCGTTTTCTTGAGAAGAACAACTTCATGAAAACTTCGTATTTTTTTCCCTTCCTCACATTTCCAATATTTTTTATAGACCAATATTTCCAAAGTTTTTGCGATGAAGAAACCTTAAAGGTTGTGTTCCGTTTTCTTAAGAAGAACAACTTCATGAAAACTTCGTATTTTTTTCCCTTCCTCACATTTCCAATATTTTTTATAGACCAATATTTCCAAAGTTTTTGTCTAATTTTAATTAACTTTAATTCCAGGAAAGAGATCTACGATAGTTCCAGAGTGTGTCCAGAGGGTGCCATACCAGCAGGTACTAATAGTCCTACCCCCTTTAATTCCAGGAAAGAGATCTACGATAGTTCCAGAGTGTGTCCAGAGGGTGCCATACCAGCAGGTACTAATAGTCCTACCCCTGCCGTGCTGGAGAAGAAAGAGAAGAGGTGGAGGATTGGTGGTATGGAGTTCGAGGCACTCATGAGAATGCTTGATAACGCGGTAAGCTCCTCATTGACTAATATCTCTTGCCCTCTGAAATACAAACTTGGAAAAAAAATAGAAAATTCCTACTGGTTATAGTAGGATAAAAATATCCACTGGTCACTGGTCATACCCTCCCTCTGTGTGTTTTTATAGGAAAGAAATTGATATAGATTTTTAGTGTGAAATAATAATAATAATAATAAAATCTTATTTTTTATTTTTTTACTTTCTATTTTTCCAACGAATCCCAATACCATTTCTCACACTTTCTTTCTCTCTCCTCTAGGACGTACGAGAAATGGAGACAGAGGGAACTGTAACTGCTAAGGTTTTATCGTCCCGAAATCGAAGAGAGAAGGAAGACAAGATAGGAGAAAGCCAGCCGTTCTGAGTACGAACCTTATCTGTTGATGATAAAATCTCTCTCGGGCGGGAATCGAACCCGCGGCCTAGCGCTCCCAAAGCAGACGCGCTACCAACCAAGCTAACTAGGCTGGCAAAGTTCTGTTTATTATGGGTTTTACGTCTCTGTATATCTGCTAAGAATTCAAGTTCCGGGAGTTTCACCCTCCTTTCGCCGACTAGCTACCCACCTACTAACATTAACCACACCCAGCCTGAGTGGGGCCGGGAAAAGCTATCAGCACGCGATTATCCAGATGATCTCCCATTTGGATGCCAACCACTCACAACGTTGCTTACCGTTGCTTACCTTAAATAAAAAGAAAAGGATTGATATTTAACTTCTTTTTCGTTTTCCATTCCATCAGGTTCAAACTGTGTGGTGCCCATCAACGACATACGAGGCGTGGAAAGCATGGGCTACGCCAAGGGAGAGAAGATACTCAGGTGTAAGGTAGCCGCCGTGTACAGACTCATGGATCTCTATGGATGGACGCAGAATATTCAGAACCACATCACTGTGAGTACCTTGAACCCTCTGGTACTGAAGGGAAACATACTACAGTCGAACCTGTCTAAGTGGGAAACCTGGATAGCTGAGAAAAAAATCCTGGCCCCTTGATTTTTTTTTAACTAAAAAAACCTGTTTAAATGGGAAAATCGAGCCTCTATAAGTGGGAATTACTTTTTCTAGATACTCGGTCCGGAGCCTCTGTAACTGGGAGAGGTTGCCATTTTCCTAGGTCCGGAGCCTTCTGCAGACCTCTGTAAGTGGGAATTTGTAGGAAAGCATAGTAACCCTAATACTTCCTCTTCCTCCAAACCAGTGTTTACATTTACCTCTATAAATAGGAAAAGTAAAAATGGCAACCTCTAAGTGGGACACTTTATAACTGGCAAACCTGGATAAGTAGAAAAAAAACTGTCTGTCCCTTGGATTCCCACTTAGACAGGTTCGACTGTACTATCACGTCACGTGAGCTCACGTGTTTCTATCTTTAGTGCCTTACAGCCCATTGTGAGCTTTGGCCGCTATAGGTTGCCATATTTTAAAGAAATAAGAGTATGTACTTTTCTTTTTCCTCCAATTTTATTAATTTCTTAGAGTCTTCTTAAAACTGAAAACCTAGATTGTTAAAAGGATAAACTCTCAATCTCAATAGCAAATTATTATACTGATGAAGTGATAACATACATATTTACTAGTGAGTTACTAATTACATTTGTATTTACTGCTATGTAAGACTACTGAGAATGTACTGTTTATTATACTTACATCTTTACTACTTTGTGAGAATGTACTAAGATGTGCATCCGACTGATCACCATTGTAAGTATTTTCTCCTGAAACAAGCGAGACAAGAAACGTTAGGTTGATTGCTTCATCGATGAATTGTGTAGTGGTCGGTTCACTAGGATTAACATTGGCTTTTTCATCGAAATCATCGGACAGGATTTTTTCATTTTCTTCAAATGAGTCACGCTCTGGCACGGAATGATCAGCATTGATTTCATTGATTGAAATCTGTTGACTACATTCAACTGAGGAGATGTCATCAATACTACCAGACGAGTGAACATGATTGTAGGATTTTTTCATTTTCTTCAAATGAGTCACGCTCTGGCACGGAATAATCAGCATTGATTTCATTGATTGAAATCTGTTGACTACATTCAACTGAGGAGATGTCATCAATACTACCAGACGAGTGAACATGATTGTACGTGTACTTGTCTATTTTCCGTATAAATTGTTCGCTGATACAAGTTTCTTCAGTACTTGCTTCATAAATTGGACTCAAATAATTATTAGGTAGAGTATAGCGGATGTTTTGGGGTATTATCATAACTGGTGGGCTGTTGTTGATCACATGTTTTTCAGGAGGAATATACACAGACAGGGGTTCAAATGTTTTGGGGTATTATCATAACTGGTGGGCTGTTGTTGATCGCATGTTTTTCAGGAGGAATATACACAGACAGGGGTTCACTGAAAGATGATACAATAAGTGGAGAGGGTTCGTCTGAAATGGGCGAGTTGAAAGATGTTGAAATTTCGTCGTTACAGGTGGCAATATTTATCACTGAGCACTTTGTATCCAAGTATCTTTTGATCTCAGGTGCGACTGTGTATTTTTTCATGGGAGAACTTTCAGGACTTCTGTTCAATCCTTTGTTAGGAGACAGCAATTTTGATTTTAATTCCTCCAAGAAACTTTTCTTATCATCTCCAAACTTGGGCGATTGAAGTGGCATTGGGGCACTATCTTGGGGTGACATTTTAGAATTTGTGAATAGTTTACAGGATGATTTAGTATTTGTCTCCTTAGGAGAAAAAGCAGATTTGGGTTCATCATCAAGTGGAATATCAAAATTCAATTTCCTGATGGATTTCATCAATAATTCCTTCGAGTCCGAGTTCAGGTTCAGTAGGGCCATGTTTGGTGTTTCAGGAATGGCATGGGGTTTATCCTTTTGGGCTGCATCTCCTCCACCACAAACCTGCTGTACTGGCTCAGAGTTCTCACTCTTGTCTTTCATTTCAGACAGCACTTTCTCAAACATTCGTTTGTAGGGAGATTCTAATGTAAGCAACTGGCGAGAATGTATCGAGGACTTGGCAAATGGTTGCTCATACGTTTGAGTACTTTCTGTCAGAGTATGATTGGGGCCAGTATGCTCACACGACGTGTTTGAAGAAGTAGATGACCGTGGTTGTGCGTTATCTTTCACATCAGAATGAGTAATAGTCGTACATTGGTTGAGTGATTGATGTTGTACAGGGCACATATCAGATGCTTGACGATATATACATTTACTCGGAGGATACACGAAGCTGCAAGGAGACGGACACACATGATGATCAGATCTTCGCGGAAACCGAAGAGACTGAGAATATTTCACGTCTTGAAACAAGAGCAAAAGGTTGTTTATAATGGACTTGATAGTCTTTGCATCACTTTTCCGTTTCGTCACAACAGGCAATGGTTTGGCTGTCATGAAGTTGTATTTCTTCTTCATAATCTCTGAGTTTCTTCGTCGAATCACCACATTGCTTGTGCTTGCTCTGAGATGACTTTCTATAGATTCAGGAGAAGTAGGAGCAGTTTTCTGGACATCTTTATTGCCGACGGTCACAAAGATGACTTTCTTACGCTCTGGTAGAGAGTATGACCTTACTTGAAGGCATGGGGTTTATCCTTTTGGGCTGCATCTCCTCCACCACAAACCTGCTGTACTGGCTCAGAGTTCTCACTCTTGTCTTTCATTTCAGACAGCACTTTCTCAAACATTCGTTTGTAGGGAGATTCTAATGTAAGCAACTGGCGAGAATGTATCGAGGACTTGGCAAATGGTTGCTCATACGTTTGAGTACTTTCTGTCAGAGTATGATTGGGGCCAGTATGCTCACACGACGTGTTTGAAGAAGTAGATGACCGTGGTTGTGCGTTATCTTTCACATCAGAATGAGTAATAGTCGTACATTGGTTGAGTGATTGATGTTGTACAGGGCACATATCAGATGCTTGACGATATATACATTTACTCGGAGGATACACGAAGCTGCAAGGAGACGGACACACATGATGATCAGATCTTCGCGGAAACCGAAGAGACTGAGAATATTTCACGTCTTGAAACAAGAGCAAAAGGTTGTTTATAATGGACTTGATAGTCTTTGCATCACTTTTCCGTTTCGTCACAACAGGCAATGGTTTGGCTGTCATGAAGTTGTATTTCTTCTTCATAATCTCTGAGTTTCTTCGTCGAATCACCACATTGCTTGTGCTTGCTCTGAGATGACTTTCTATAGATTCAGGAGAAGTAGGAGCAGTTTTCTGGACATCTTTATTGCCGACGGTCACAAAGATGACTTTCTTACGCTCTGGTAGAGAGTATGACCTTACTTGAACCAGTTTTGCCTGTTCAACTTTCCGTGATTCATAAGTAGATCATAACAAGAAATAAATAATCGTATTCTTTCTCAGAGGCAGACTTAATGCAGGATAGTTTGGGTTAAAATGAAGGAAGTAAATTTGATATCATCTTTTCATGATTTATCTCTACTGATGTATTTTCCACATTGTATTCGTGTTCTTCATGTTTTATCTCTACTGCTTGTTTTTCCAAGCTAGATGATAATGTCTCACGTCCCATTTCCGATGCTGGAAATTCTTGGTTTCCTTGTTGAAATGTTGAAGCTTTCGAACGAGCCACTAGAAGGGACTATATACAAAAGCAAACTGCGCAGAAGTGCAATTCTTTAATGCAGCACAAACTTTTTCACACCGAAAGGGAAAAACGTTAAGGAGGCAAAAAATCAAAACAGACTTACCATCACTGAGAACAACTTCAGGTTGGCTGGCTTTGGGTACCTGCTTGGTATTAATACGTAACACTCGAGGTTCTGAAAACAGACAATACATATTCGGAATGACTACAAATTGAATCTGTGGGTGTTATATGCTAAACTTCCTTCATTTTAACCCAAACTATCCTGCATTAAGTCTGCCTCTGAGAAAGAATACGATTATTTATTTCTTGTTATGATCTAAAAAACTGGGTTTTCATGAAGCTCAACCCATCCTTTAGTCTCCCGAGGAATTTTATGTGATATCAAACTTTTGGTAAGTGCAGACACAAGAAGAAGAAAAGGGTTCACCTAAGCCTCGGAGTGGGCTTTTTGAGTACAGACAATACATATGGTGCGTTAACGCGTAAGTTTTTTCCTTCTTCTTCTTTTTAAGTAGTCCCCTCCATCCGGGCTATTCCTAGGGGTGTGCTTTCTCAACCTTTGGGTCTCTTTTTTGTGGTGAAAGAATTGAAGGGTGCAGAAAGTGTAAGGTAACACTGCTACTGCTATACCATCTCACGGGCTGACTTTCTGATCACTTGAAACTTGGTTCCGGCTATTCCTAGGGGTGTGCTTTCTCAACCTTTGGGTCTCTTTTTTGTGGTGAAGGAATTGAAGGGTGCAGAAAGTGTAAGGTAACACTGCTACTGCTATACCTTCTCACGGGCTGACTTTCTGATCACTTGAAACTTGGTTCCCAGTCACAAATCTTAAATTTGGTCACTAGATCTGATCATACAAAAATTATATACAGGGTGTCCCGCGAACGACTGTACAACGCTTGAGGTTTGATGCAGGACCTAAAGGGCTACCAGAAAAAGCTATCTGGACAGATCCGATTTTCAACAGGGGCGGAGTTATGAATGATTTTCTGTTTTTCAACATTTTTCATACCTTGACCCCTTAAAACGCCTTTATCTCTTGAACCAATAAAGATAATAAAAAACTGATTGGAAGCTCAACCCATCCTTTAGTCTCCCGAGGAATTTTATGTGATACCAAACTTTTGGTAAGTGCAGGCACAAGAAGAAGAAAAGGGTTCACCTAAGCCTCGGGGTGGGCTTTTTAAGTACAGACAATACATATGGTGCGTTAACGTGTAAGTGTAAGCAGGAGAACACGGGTTTGTAGGATAACCGAGACATCATTTTATGCTCGTGCTTTTTTTTTGATCTACATTTATTACTAAATTTATCTTTGGGGTGAGGCATTTCAAAGACGATTATTTTCAATCCCCATAGAAACCACCTTGGTAAACGTACCCATAATAATCCTATTTTTTCCTTCTTCTTCTTTTTAAGTAGTCCCCTCCATCCACCCTTGGTGGGCGATTGAAAGGGGGTACCTGCCGGGCTTCGCCTCAATTCCCTGTTACCTAAAATAACCTATGTACTAGCAACCAATATAGGAGATTATCGATGGTGAGAATCAAACCCAAGATTAACTTTACTCTTGAATCCTTTGTAAATACTAATTGTTTATGTTATGTTAAACAATGGATACTTACAAGCATCCCCTTGTAAGTATCCATTGTTTGGTATTTACCCTAGAATTTCCTTTCCTACTTACCGTCTCGACTTTCATCGTCAGTTTCGCTGACGGGCGGCTTGGTACCGGCACGGGGCGGCAGGGCGGCTGAAGAAGACAGCGCCTCGCTTTCCGAATCATCGTAGGAGAACTCGCCCCTCTGCTTTCTGCTGACGGTGCTCTTGTACTCTTCAATCTCCTGGTCCGTCATCTGATCGAACGGGTTCTTGGCGTACGGGGTCTTGTACACGGTGGCGTTGTGCTGGAACCCGCGCTGAATAATACCTGATGGAATAGAACAGAATATAATATAGCTCCAATGGAAAAATAATGGTGGGTTTCACCAAACTTCTTTTTAGCCCCTAACAGCCTGTTAGCTTAACAGCCCTGTTAAGCCTATACAAATCAAATGGAACTTAACAGGCTCTTAGCTTAACAGGCCTTCTAAAGTCTAGAGATCGAACTTCTTTTTAGCCCCTAACAGCCCGTTAGCTTAACAGCCCTGTTAAGCCTATACAAATCAAATGGAACTTAACAGGCTCTTAGCTTAACAGGCCTTCTAAAGACTGAAAAAATATTGGTGAAATACACCCTAAGCCGTATTTTATTATTTCTCTCTGTGGCTCTGATTTCACCAAACTTCTTTTTAGCCCCTAACAGCCCGTTAGCTTAACAGCCCTGTTAAGCCTATACAAATCAAATGGAACTTAACAGGTTCTTAGCTTAACAGGCCTTCTAAAGACTGAAAAAATATTGGTGAAATACACCCTAAGCCGTATTTTATTATTTCTCTCTGTGGCTCTGATTATTTCACACTAAAAATCTATATCAATTTCTTTCCTATAAAAACACACAGAGGGAGGGTATGACCAGTGGATATTTTTTGTGGCTCTGTGGTACTTTCGCCAAGGAGATGTAAATTTTCAATTTTAACACCCTGACTTCCAAAGCATACTCCATGGTGTTAACCACAGAAAACAGAAACCCATGTATTAATTAAAACATCTCCCATAACTTAAGAGACGGACTCTTTATTTCTTGGAATTTTTTCAACAAAAATAGCAAAATTTCACTCCTTTGGGGGAATAAAAAAAAGTAGCATAATAAAATGCAGCTTATTATTACCTTTACTAGCAGCTCCTACGAGAATGACTTGGTCTCCAGTGGCACTCTGGTTGGCATCCTGTAGTTTCTTCGCCAGACTCTTTAATTCTTGGAATTTTTTCAACAAAAATAGCAAAATTTCACTCCTTTGGGGGAATAAAAAAAAGTAGCATAATAAAATACAGGTTATTATTACCTTTACTAGCAGCTCCTACGAGAATGACTTGGTCTCCAGTGGCACTCTGGTTGGCATCCTGTAGTTTCTTCGCCTCCTTAAATACAGCTTATTATTACCTTTACTAGCAGCTCCTACGAGAATGACTTGGTCTCCAGTGGCACTCTGGTTGGCATCCTGTAGTTTCTTCGCCTCCTCCCAGGACACGCCCTCCAGGAGTTGAGATTGAGGTCCGCTGGTTATCTTGTCTGCACGTCTGTTCTCCTTGATCTAGAGGGGAGAAAGATTGAAACGGGTTATGGCCACGTTCAACATGTTGGTAAAAATAATAATAAAAAAGAGAGGCAGGATTCTCACACAGTGAGCTCTTCAACCCAACCAAAGTCAAATGACAAAAAGATTGAAACGGGTTATGGCCATGTTCAACATGTTGGTAAAAATAATAATAAAAAAGAGAGGCAGGATTCTCACACAGTGAGCTCTTCAACCCAACCAAAGTCAAATGACACATTAAAATAATGCTTTTCACAATTAGGACTCGAACCCCAATCCCTAGGGTTATGTAACTCACTCTTCAACTCCCTGTACCTATTGGGTAGATCTGACTCATTCCCCGAGTGGTCCACTGAAAAGAGTAGTTCCTTCTTCCTACTCAGTCACTCTTCACACCTCTCTAATTCTATTGACATTGGTATAAGTAGGGCCATCGGCTATAATAAACGCCCTCAATAAAGGTACCTCTAATAATTCTAACTTGGGTACTCACCTGTTGCTGAAGTTTCTTGAATTCCTTCGGGTTCGTATTTTTCGGCACAAACTGTAGGGCGCTGTCGATTTTGACCGGGGTACTGCTATGTGTCGGGGATCCATCGGCTACCCACTGGGACAGACAAAACCAATGCATACATTATTATCATTGCAAATTACAAGGAGCATAAGGGTTACTGGGAATGATAGTTTTGATCAAATAATAGTCAACTGAGGTCTAACTTGGGAAATATGTGAGCAAATGTAATCTGTTTATTTTATTATTATTATTATTATTTTTTACTTTCCACCACTAATGTATGGCTTAGTAATGAGAAAGTATTGTTCAAAGAAAGATTGTTGGCAAAATTATATTAATTAGTGTCCTCTAGTTGATTGATGATTTCTTTGAGCCCTGAAAATAGGACGCTATGCACTACTGGGTTAACTTGTCGCTTGTGAACCTATCGAATATTTGTTAGTAGGGTCTTTTCTTTTGAAAACTAAAACTTTGTCCCTCTTTTGTCAAATAACTTCCCTTTTTCCTGTGAGAGAGGAAAAATAAATAGGTACTATACCGTTATGTAAATGTTGTCTGATCAATTGATTTTTTCTACTTATTTTTCAGATTATTTAATGATATATTCTACAGGTAAACGTCCCATCAACTGAAAATGTTAGTACGGCCGTTATGTAAAAGTTGTCTAATCAATTGATTTTTTCTACTTATTTTTCAGATTATTTAATGATATATTCTACAGGTAAACGTCCCATCAACTGAAAATGTTAGTACGGTTTAGTTGGATTTTAGTGCATTCTGAACACACAGGAGTGTTAGTATTTCATCTGAAGTGTTAGTAGTTTATTTATAGGTGCAAAAGGAGTGAAAAGAAAAATTCGCAAGCAAATGACTATATTTTCAATGAGTTTTGAACAGAAGAGGTCTCATTAGATGCATGGGTTTTGTCTGACGTGCCAAAAGGTGAAAGAAAATGATCCGTGGAATGACGAGGGCTAAGACAACTTGAAATGAACCGCTCAAATAAGTTTTACAAATATAAACACTTTTGCACAACACTATCACTTTACACTTGTATGAAAATAGAAACAAGACAACTGGACTGAAATTGATTTTTAATACGATCTTTCAAACACAAATAGCTTTTAGAAGAATGTTTAAAATTTGATTCCGCAGCGAAGGTCGAGAAAAAGATCATTAATTGTTGAGAAAGATTAAACTCTCGGTTGTCACAAATTTTGTAGAACTATTGTTTTATTTCACCAAGGATCTTCTTGGTTTAAAATTTCATGTATAATTAAAAAAAGTAAGAAAAGAACAGAAATCAAATCGTCGAAGAAATATCGCGTTTAGTTTCTCAAATCTATGTGCCAAAAACTATAGAAAATATAAAGTGCATGCAATATTAGATTCCGCAGCGAAGGTTTATTAAAAAAAGATCATTAATTGTTGAGAAAGATTAAACTCTCGGTTGTCACAAATTTTGTAGAACTATTGTTTTATTTCACCAAGGATTTTCTTGGTTTAAAATTTCATGTATAATTAAAAAAAAAGTAAGAAAATAATAGAAATCAAATCGTCGAAGAAATATCGCGTTTAGTTTCTCAAATCTATGTGCCAAAAACTATAGAAAATATAAAGTGCATGCAATATTGAACAAGGTATTGGACTGATACTTATAGGAGTAGTAACAAAAAAGAAGAAAACCCGTATCCTTCTGTGCATTCCAATAAGAAAGGTTCTCAAAAAAGGGTTAACTTTAACCCTTTCTGAGAAAAAAATAATTACCTCAGCGTCGGAATTTGCTTCTACCCACTACAGGAGAACAAAACAGGAAAACCAAAGAAAAATCAAAAGTTAGGATCACACAGGGGTTAAAATAAAATAAAAGGGGGATGGGGGTCTAAAGGGGGCACTAAGGAGTTTAATTGGATACTTGGACAGTTTTCATAGATACATTGTTTGTTGGATTTTTTTCCGTAATTTTTATTATATTACCTATATTTTTATTATATTATAAAAATAATTTCTAGGTAGTATGGAAATCCAATTTAATGGAAATTGATTTTCCTTTACCTGTCCAAGTATCCACAAGCAGAATCTAAGGAAAACTAAAAAATGGGTTCAAACTAAATAAAAGCTAATATCTAAGTTGAAAATGAGTTTTTAAATGTTGAAAAATGCAAATTTAATACAAGTTCTTTTTTTGTCACACTATAAAATTAAATAATTTATTTATTATAGATTTAAATGTTTCTAATTTAAATATTAAATTACTCTATGTTTATAAAATTGTTAAGATTAAAAAAGCAAAATATAAATCCAATCTAGTTTAAATCTTTGAAAAAAGTAAAATGAAAGAAGGGGGGAAAGATAATGATGGGGGGGAAACCCTCGTAAATTCCATTAAAATAATAATAACAATAGTGCTTATCTATACTGCTCGCATAGGACTGCAAAGTCCCTTTACTCCAGCAGTAGGCTACCACTATTACTGTGGTCACAATTTCAAATTATATTGAGGATAAAATTCCATACCTCGGCTGGGATCGAACCCTTAAATGCTCTTCACAAATATCGTTAACCACTGAATATTTAAATATATATATAATTGGACTAGAATTCACTAGAGCTAAACAACCTCAATGTTCGAAGTTTAGCGTGCTAACCACTACTCTTAAACTACTGAGGTTCGGCACTAAGAGCTGAAAGCTTCTTCACAATTTGGTTATTAGTTATTACAAATCAAAAAGTTAAGACAGTAAAATCTTTTCGTGATAGTACAAACATCGTACTATCACGAAAAGATCTATCGTAATACGAACTCGATTTTCAGAATTAAGTTAGCGCCTTGAACATTGAGCACTATAACACTATTCTATAGAGCGAGAGCCATCAACTGTACTCTATTGAGCCAGAGGCCCAGAACTAAAGGCAATAAAATTATTAATCTTACCAGGTTCGATGATGTCTCCTCGCATATCCACTTTGACCAGGGACGAGGCTGTAATCTCGTTATACAGGAGACCATGGCCAGAGCTAGAGCCTCTACTCTACTGAGCCAGAGGCCCAGAACTAAAGGCAATAAAAATATCAATCTTACCAGGTTCGATGATGTCTCCTCGCATATCCACTTTGACCAGGGACGAGGCTGTAATCTCGTTATACAGGAGACCATGAGGATTCACCAGGAATATCTCCTCATCCACATTAAGACGGGCCTGGAAACAAAGAGAAGATAGAATTAGGTCGAGTTTTACCACCGAGGATTGTCTCAGGATTGGTTCAATCCGAGGTTGATCTGGCTATTAAGGTTAGGGAAATGCTCGTTTCATCTCAATACCGATTTGGTAAACTCCAGCTCCAGCATATAGAGACATCAAAACAAACCTTGTCTGTACTCCTAATTTCAGCAAATTAAACAAGAATGTCTAAAAAAAAGTAAGAGTCAGTCACAAAAAGAGGTCAGTTCAAGTTTTCAACGACGAATGGTTTTATGGTCGAATTAAGTCTTAAATACTCAGGTAGAAGCATGAAAGCTCTCGGAAGGGGGGGGGGGAGAGAAGATAAAATTAGGTCGGGTTTTACCTACGAGGATTGTCTTAGGATTGGTTCAATCCGAGGTTGATATGGCTATTAAGGTTAGGGAAATGCTCGTTTCATCTCAATACCGATTTGGTAAACTCCAGCTCCAGCATATAGAGACATCAAAAAAAACCTTGTCTGTACTCCTAATTTCAGCAAATTAAACAAGAATGTCTAAAAAAAAGTAAGAGTCAGTCACAAAAAGAGGTCAGTTCAAGTTTTCAACGACGAATGGTTTTATGGTCGAATTAAGTCTTAAATACTCAGGTAGAAGCA
>NW_007377750.1:213544-217485 GCF_000475195.1 Diaphorina citri
AAAAAAAATAGAAAATTCCTACTGGTTATAGTAGGATAAAAATATCCACTGGTCATACCCTCCCTCTGTGTGTTTTTATAGGAAAGAAATTGATATAGATTTTTAGTGTGAAATAATAATAATAATAATAAAATCCTCGGATTACTTCAAGTCACAGTCTTTTACATCTATGCCTATCCAGGAACGAAAAAGTTTGGTCAGTAAATTTATGGTCCGGCCGGTATTCGAACTCAGTACCTCCGGTTTGACGCTACTTGCACTCAGAATTCTAACGTCGGTAAAATACATCAAAAGTCAAAATTGAATTTTATCGTAGGTAAAATATGTCTAAATTGAATTTTATCATAGGCAAAATATATCTAAATTAACTTTTTCAACTTTTTTTGACAGGGTTTCCGCACAGGCTACATATACCGAACCCCTCTCATCAAGGGAGACCCACCCAGACCGCGTAATGATGTGGAGGTGCCCCCTGCAGTGTCCTCCTTGGGCTACTTGCTCGAAGAAGAGGAAATGTACAGAAATGGGTAAGTAGTTAAGAAGTACTAAGTACATGCGGCTTAGATGGCAACGATACATACAATCATTTTAGGACTTAGCTCATTGGTTCGGAGCAATGTCCTTTGAGCCGGGGTTGTGTTTGGGGGTCCTATAGCCTGTAGATCACGAGAAAGCTGTTCCCTTTAGAAACTAATTCTCCTTTTAACTTTCCTTATCCTATATTTTAAAGAAAGTAATGCAATCGGTTGTAACACTCTTCTCTTTCAGATGGAAAGGCCGCAAATCGAATGATCGCACCCGATGGCTGAATTCTCCCAACGTGTACCAGAAAGTCGAAATCCTAGAAACCGGGACCTCGGATCCGAAAAAGATCACAAAGGTAGAAACTCTCATTACTTCTTCTTCGAAATAGATTTCCGATTCCATAAGTATATGTACTTTTTTCGTTAGTAACAACAACGTTAGTACTTGATAAGTACCAGTTCTTTTTGGTACAACAGCAAAGTTCAATATTTAAGTGGTGCGTTTTACTGCTAAAATGCAGTAGAGCTTTCTTTCTGCTCTTCTTTTCTTCCCTCCTACGCTACGTTCCCGGAAGTTCTAAGTACATGCGGCTTAGATGGCAACGATACATACAATCATTTTAGGACTTAGCTCATTGTTTCGGGGTAATGTCCTTTGAGCCGGAGTTGTGTTTGGGGGTGCTATAGCCTGTAGATAACGAGAAAACTGTTCCCTTTAGAAACTAATTCTCCTTTTAACTTTCCTTATCCTATATTTTAAATCGGTTGTAACACTCTTCTCTTTCAGATGGAAAGGCCGCAAATCGAATGATCGCACCCGATGGCTGAATTCTCCCAACGTGTACCAGAAAGTCGAAATCCTAGAAACCGGGACTTCGGATCCGAAAAAGATCACAAAGGTAGAAACTCTCATTACTTCTTCTTCGAAATAGATTTCCGATTCCATATATGTACTTTTTTCGTTAGAAACAACAACGTTAGTACTTGATAAGTACCAGTTCTTTTTGGTACAACAGCAAATTTCAATATTTAAGTGGTGCGTTTTACTGCTAAAATGCAGTAGAGCTTTCTTTCTGCTCTTCTTTTCTTCCCTCCTACGCTACGTTCCCCTCTCACCCCTTCTCCTTCAAAAGCTATCTATCTACTTGAGTCTTTTTTTTTACGACTTTTTACATTTCATTTCTACTTAAAATATTTATGCTTATATGTTCAGAGTTGTGATTTTTTTTAAATAGGTAGGATTCTACCTATTGGGCAGTCTATTTATATCAGATAGAAAGTGTTGGGTTCAAATCCAAGTGTTCTCTAAATTGTATTTTTTTCATATTGAAAGAGATGAATTTAAATTGAAAGGCTCTCTGTGAGATACAGATCATATTTAAGAGGTAACTTAACCGAATAAGTTCAGAGTTATGATTTTTTTAAAAAATAGGTAGGATCCTACCTATTGGGCAGTCTATTTATCGTAGATAGAAAGTGTTGGGTTCAAATCCCAGTGTTCTCTAAATTGTATTTTTTTTCATATTGAAAGAGATGAATTTAAATTGAAAGGCTCTCTGTGAGATACAGATCATATTTAAGAGGTAACTTAACCGAATAAGGTCTCTGTTATCAAGCCGGATTAATATGGGATTTAATCTAAGATCAAACTATTGTTAAGATTATAGCGCAAGCCTGTAATCATTTTATCTGACTTGGTAAGCCTTGACCTAAAGTTACTGTCGGTTTTTTTTTGCAATTTTATCTGACTTGATAAGCCTTGACCTAAAGTTACTGTCGGTTTTTTGCAACTTGAAGTGTCCTCTTTGGCTTTGTGTCAAACATTTCAAATATACCGACTGGAGAAGCAATTTTGCACATTTCAAGATTTGACACCGTGGGATTCCTACATAGAACATGAACTATTATTATTTAATTATCATACGTACATAGGTGAACTTTTTCACCTATTCAAATAAGGTGCAATCGACCCTCAAGTTTTTACCTCTATTTCTACATTATGTAAGACTTTGTACGATAGCCAAATTTAGTTTTAATTAAGTTAAGCATAAAAATATTTCAGTTCAGATTGTCGTTTTTGTGTTGGTAAAGTCTATTAGAACTTTACAGTGGGCCCAAAGGTGACATGAATAGAACTAACATTATGGGCATAAAGCTTTCAGCTTCATAGAATAAGTCGGGACTTTTTCCCCTTTTAGGTCAAAATTGGGTTGTGTTTTTGCTGATTTTCTCTAAGCTTCATTTTACTTTTTTCAAAGATTTAAACTAGATTGGATTTATATTTTGCTTTTTTAATCTTAACAATTTTATAAACATAGAGTAATTTAATATTTAAAAATTTAGTTTTAAGTTAAGCATAAAAAATATTTCAGTTCAGATTGTCGTTTTTGTGTTGGTAAAGTCTATTAGAACTTTACAGTGGGCGCAAAGGTGACATGAATAGAACTAAGATTATGGGCATAAAGCTTTCAGATTCATAGAATAAGTCGGGACTTTTTCCCCTTTTAGGTCAAAATTGGGTTGTGTTTTTGCTGATTCCCGAGGCTTAGATGAGCCCTTTTCTTCTTCTTGTGCCTGCACTTACCAAAAGTTTGGTATCACATAAAATTCCTCGGGAGACTAAAGGATGGGTTAAGCTTCTACGATGTATTGTCTGTTTTCAGAACCTCGAGTGTTACGTATTAATACCAAGCAGGTACCCAAAGCCAGCCAACCTGAAGTTGTTCTCAGTGACCAGAGCTAGAGCCTCTACTCTACTGAGCCAGAGGCCTAGAACTGAAGGCAATAAAAATATTAATCTTACCAGGTTCGATGATGTCTCCTCGCATATCCACTTTGACCAGGGACGAGGCTGTAATCTCGTTATACAGGAGACCATGAGGATTCACCAGGAATATCTCCTCATCCACATTAAGACGGGCCTGGAAACAAAGAGAAGATAGAATTAGGTCGAGTTTTACCACCGAGGATTGTCTCAGGATTAAAAGGTAGAAGCACTTGAGCTCACGTGACGTGATAGTACAGTCGAACCTAAGTGGGAATCCAAGGGACCGACAATTTTTTTCCACTTATCCAGGTTTCCCAGTTATAAAGTGTCCTACTTAGAAGTTGCCATTTTTACTTCTCCTATTTATAGAGGATGTAAACACTGGTTTGGAGGAAGAGGAATCTGTTATTAGGGTTACTATGCTTTCCTACAAATTCCCACTTGCCAAGGTCCGCAGAAGGCTCCGGACGTAGGAAAATGGCAACCTCTCCCAATTACAGAGGCTCCGGACCGAGTATCTAGAAAAAGTAATTCCCACTTTTAGAGGCTCAATTTTCCCATTTAAACAGGGTTTTTTTTTAGTAAAAAAAATAAAATAAAAAAAAAAAAAAAAAAAAAAAAGGGGCAAGGTTTTTTTTCTCATTTATCAG
>NW_007377750.1:217855-235175 GCF_000475195.1 Diaphorina citri
AGAGATTGTAGCTGCCTGATTGTAGCTTTTATTACCAACCAATCAACCTCAGTAGTTTCGTGTTAACGCTATTTATTTAAGACGACATTTGTGGCAATAACAATCAAGTGTGGCACGTCACTAACATATGCCCTTTCTCCGCAGGTAAGTGTATCCTTATTAACCTTTTCCCTTTGTCACAATTGTCATCCTAGATTGTGGTACTGGGGTCATGGAAACACGACATTCTGGTCTATTAGTGCCTCGCTCCAAAGAACCTAGTTTGTCTTGCAATTCGACGCCTAGCTTCTCTTACAATTCGCTGTGTAGCATGTCTTACAATTCAACACCCAGTTTGTATTACAATTCCACGCCTCCTACCTTCTCTTATGAATCACGGAAAGTTGAACAGGCAAAACTGGTTCAAGTAAGGTCATACTCTCTACCAGAGCGTAAGAAAGTCATCTTTGTGACCGTCGGCAATAAAGATGTCCAGAAAACTGCTCCTACTTCTCCTGAATCTATAGAAAGTCATCTCAGAGCAAGCACAAGCAATGTGGTGATTCGACGAAGAAACTCAGAGATTATGAAGAAGAAATACAACTTCATGACAGCCAAACCATTGCCTGTTGTGACGAAACGGAAAAGTGATGCAAAGACTATCAAGTCCATTATAAACAATCTTCTGCTCTTGTTTCAAGACGTGAAATGTTCTCAGTCTCTTCGGTTTCCGCGAAGATCTGATCATCATGTGTGTCCGTCTCCTTGCAGCTTCGTGTATCCTCCGAGTAAATGTATATATCGTCAAGCATCTGATATGTGCCCTGTACAACATCAATCACTCAACCAATGTACGACTATTACTCATTCTGATGTGAAAGATAACGCACAACCACGGTCATCTACTTCTTCAAACACGTCGTGTGAGCATACTGGCCCCAATCATACTCTGACAGAAAGTACTCAAACGTATGAGCAACCATTTGCCAAGTCCTCGATACATTCTCGCCAGTTGCTTACATTAGAATCTCCCTACAAACGAATGTTTGAGAAAGTGCTGTCTGAAATGAAAGACAAGAGTGAGAACTCTGAGCCAGTACAGCAGGTTTGTGGTGGAGGAGATGCAGCCCAAAAGGATAAACCCCATGCCATTCCTGAAACACCAAACATGGCCCTACTGAACCTGAACTCGGACTCGAAGGAATTATTGATGAAATCCATCAGGAAATTGAATTTTGATAAACTCTTGGGTAATTGGGATTTTCGTCTTTTTGCTTGTGCTAGTGACGTGCTGTACAGAGTTCTCTCATATAGGAGAAACTCTTATATGAGAGATTGTAGCTGCCTGATTGTAGCTTTCATTAACCAACCAATCAAACTCAGTAGTTTCGTGTTAACGCTATTTATTTAAGACGACATTTGTAGCAATAACAATCAAGTGTGGCACGTCACTAACATATGCCCTTTCTCCGCAGGTAAGTGTATCCTTATTAACCTTTTCCCTTTGTCACAATTGTCATCCTAGATTGTGGTACTGGGGTCATGGAAACACGACATTCTGGTCTATTAGTGCCTCGCTCCAAAGAACCTAGTTTGTCTTGCAATTCGACGCCTAGCTTCTCTTACAATTCGCTGTGTAGCATGTCTTACAATTCAACACCCAGTTTGTATTACAATTCCACGCCTCCTACCTTTTCCTATGAATCACGGAAAGTTGAACAGGCAAAACTGGTTCAAGTAAGGTCCTACTCTCTACCAGAGCGTAAGAAAGTCATCTTTGTGACCGTTGGCAATAAAGATCTTCAGAAAACTGCTCCTACTTCTCCTGAATCTATAGAAAGTCATCTCAGAGCAAGCACAAGCAATGTGGTGATTCGACGAAGAAACTCAGAGATAATGAAGAAGAAATACAACTTCATGACAGCCAAACCATTGCCTGTTGCGACAAAACGGAAAAGTGATGCAAAGACTATCAAGTCCATTATAAACAATCTTCTGCTCTTGTTTCAAGACGTGAAATATTCTCAGTCTCTTCGGTTTCCGCGGAGAAATACAACTTCATGACAGCCAAACCATTGCCTGTTGTGACGAAACGGAAAAGTGATGCAAAGACTATCAAGTCCATTATAAACAACCTTTTGCTCTTGTTTCAAGACGTGAAATATTCTCAGTCTCTTCGGTTTCCGCGAAGATCTGATCATCATGTGTGTCCGTCTCCTTGCAGCTTCGTGTATCCTCCGAGTAAATGTATATATCGTCAAGCATCTGATATGTGCCCTGTACAACAACATCAATCACTCAACCAATGTACGACTATTACTCATTCTGATGTGAAAGATAACGCACAACCACGGTCATCTACTTCTTCAAACACGTCGTGTGAGCATACTGGCCCCAATCATACTCTGACAGAAAGTACTCAAACGTATGAGCAACCATTTGCCAAGTCCTCGATACATTCTCGCCAGTTGCTTACATTAGAATCTCCCTACAAACGAATGTTTGAGAAAGTGCTGTCTGAAATGAAAGACAAGAGTGAGAACTCTGAGCCAGTACAGCAGGTTTGTGGTGGAGGAGATGCAGCCCAAAAGGATAAACCCCATGCCATTCCTGAAACACCAAACATGGCCCTACTGAACCTGAACTCGGACTCGAAGGAATTATTGATGAAATCCATCAGGAAATTGAATTTTGATATTCCACTTGATGATGAACCCAAATCTGCTTTTTCTCCTAAGGAGACAAATACTAAATCATCCTGTAAACTATTCACAAATTCTAAAATGTCACCCCAAGATAGTGCCCCAATGCCACTTCAATCGCCCAAGTTTGGAGATGATAAGAAAAGTTTCTTGGAGGAATTAAAATCAAAATTGCTGTCTCCTAACAAAGGATTGAACAGAAGTCCTGAAAGTTCTCCCATGAAAAAATACACAGTCGCACCTGAGATCAAAAGATACTTGGATACAAAGTGCTCAGTGATAAATATTGCCACCTGTAACGACGAAATTTCAACATCTTTCAACTCGCCCATTTCAGACGAACCCTCTCCACCTATTGTATCATCTTTCAGTGAACCCCTGTCTGTGTATATTCCTCCTGAAAAACATGTGATCAACAACAGCCCACCAGTTATGATAATACCCCAAAACATCCGCTATACTCTACCTAATAATTATTTGAGTCCAATTTATGAAGCAAGTACTGAAGAAACTTGTATCAGCGAACAATTTATACGGAAAATAGACAAGTACACGTACAATCATGTTCACTCGTCTGGTAGTATTGATGACATCTCCTCAGTTGAATGTAGTCAACAGATTTCAATCAATGAAATCAATGCTGATTATTCCGTGCCAGAGCGTGACTCATTTGAAGAAAATGAAAAAATCCTATCCGATGATTTCGATGAAAAAGCCAATGCTGATCCTAGTGAACCGACCACTACACAATTCATCAATGAAGCAAGTTCGAAAGCTTCAACATTTCAACAAGGAAACCAAGAATTTCCAGCATCGGAAATGGGACGTGAGACATTATCATCTAGCTTGGAAAATCAAGCAGTAGAGATAAAACATGAAGAACACGAATACAATGTGGAAAATACATCAGTAGAGATAAAACATGAAAAGATGATATCAAATGTGGAAGAATGTGAGGAATTGGATTTCCAAGATCCAGAAATAGATAACGATTCGGTATTTAATATGAGAGTAGCTGCGTTGGACTTGAAACATCCACCAGAATCCAGTTTGGAAAATCCAGCATTAGATGTAAAACATGAGGATGGGGTATCTAGTATGGGAGTTCCAGCAGTTGAGATCAAACTTGAAGAATCAATATCTAAGTCTGAAGGTCGAGAACAAACATGAGGATGGGGTATCTAGTATGGGAGTTCCAGCAGTTGAGATCAAACTTGAAGAATCAATATCTAAGTCTGAAGGTCGAGAATCACAATTGGAAAGCGAATATCTCAAAGCTCCAGACCTACAACTTGGAGAGAATATTGTAAGGGGAACTAAAACCACAGGTAGCGAAAGAAACTGTCCTACTACGTGCGCATCCACTCTTCCCCTAACATACTCCAAGCAACGGCGCCTTGACAAATGTCCTTCCTTTATAAATATAGAAATTCCAAGTTCTAAGAAGAAGAATATAAAAAACAGAACCCCACAATTGAATGCCAAGGGTCGAGAATTACAATTGGAAAGCGAAGATCTCAAAGCTCCAGACCTACAACTTGGAGAGAATATTGTAAGGGGAACTAAAACCACAGGTAGCGAAAGAAACTGTACCACTACGTGCGCATCCACTATTCCTCTAACATACTCCAAGCAACGGCGCCTTGAAAAATGTCCTTCCTTTATAAATATAGAAATTCCAAGTTCTAAGAAGAAGAATATAAAAAACAGAAGCCCGCAATTGAATGCCAGGGAGATTAAGACACCTGCCAAAGAATCTAAAAGCTGTCAGAGGTTAATAAACCGAAATGAGTTCAAAGATAAGGCAAAACGCTCGCTTGATAGTTTACCTCGCGAAGTAACCTCAAAGAGAATCTGTTGCCAAAGAAGCACTAGCGTTGAGAGTTCTTCTAATCAACCTTCAAAAATTAAACAAACCTGTAATTCAAGAGAAAAATCCTCTAGTAAAGAAAAGGATCGAATTATGAGGGCCAGGTCAAACTCTCCAAGCCCGAGAAATGGAAAATGTCAATCTTCATCCCGGAGAACCTTATTTGACAACAAAACTAATAATACTGGGAAAAAGTTTGAAAGGCAATGTTGTAAAAAGACTGATATAGCAAAGCGTCAAGATGAGCTCCGAGATCCAAAAAAGAAACCCGTGGTGAAAGGACAACGGCCAGACTGTCAAAAGGCCCTGGAGAAAAATACCAAGTGTCAGTTGGATACTACTCCACCTCCACCGACACAGGAGGTGTCGAAAATTGATCAAGAGGATCTAAAATCAAAACCCGTGGTTCTCGATATAATCACCAGTGATCATCTAAAACCATCAGATACCAGTGAACCAGACTCTATCCCGAATTCTTTGGTAGACAGTTTAGAAGAACCTTATGTTAGTGCTTTGAAAATGGTACCACACGATATTCCTGTTCACACCGGATGCTACACTCCTGTCGAGGAGAGATTTGAAAAATCTGAGATCAATCTTACTCCTTCTAAAAATTTAAACGAGGAAGCGGTAGACATTCAATCTATCCTGGGAAACGAGGATGTATCATCAGATGACAAAATTAGTGGTAATTTACCGAATATTGTTGAAGGCCCCGTGCCGGTACCAAGCCGCCCGTCAGCGAAACTGACGATGAAAGTCGAGACGGTAAGTAGGAAAGGAAATTCTAGGGTAAATACTAAACAATAGATACTTACAAGGGGATGCTTGTAAGTATCCATTGTTTAACATAACATAAACAATTAGTATTTACAAAGGATGTCTAAATGAATTATGTATGTAGGTAATAGTATTCAAGAGTAAAGTTAATCTTGTGTTTGATTCTCACCATCGATAATCTCCTATATTGGTTGCTAGTACATAGGTTATTTTAGGTAACAGGGAATTGAGGCGAAGCCCGGCAGGTGCCCCCTTTCAATCGCCCAGCAGGGGTGGATGGAGGGATTGTTGAAGAGATAGTAGAACTTGGTGTTCTAGATTCTACAATAGATATAGCAGATAGTGATAGTGAATCAGCAACAGACGAGTCCATTGGCAGCGACGATGAAGATATTCGTGCTCTGCTAGAAAACATGAATCTCAGATTGTTGAAGAGATAGTAGAACTTGGTGTTCTAGATTCTACAATAGATATAGCAGATAGTGATAGTGAATCAGCAACAGACGAGTCCACTGGCAGCGACGATGAAGATATTCGTGCTCTGCTAGAAAACATGAATCTCAGGAAAAACTCACAAGAGGGAATTTCACACCAAGAAGAACTGGAAGAAGAGAAAGTCGTTAACAATGACATAGAAGAAGGAATAGTAGAAGACGAAACTAATGAGAGGGAACTTCACACCAAGAAGAACTGGAAGAAGAGAAAGTCGTTAACAATGACATAGAAGAAGGAATAGTAGAAGACGAAACTAATCACGAAACTTTTGACACTCAATATGTGACAATAGATATCACTGCTCTTGATCGAGAACCTATTTCTGAAGAATATGATACGGATGAAGATGACCTTCTTGCTATCTTGGGAAACATGAACATTGACAGGAAAGATCCACATGAGAAACCCTCATATCAAGAAAATGATACAGAAAGGAAAAAAGTTGACAATGATCTGGAGGAAAAAGAAGGAACCAAACAGTCTACTGATGAATCTCAATGTATTACTTTAGATACTTCTATTTCTAGTCCAAAAGATATTCCAGAAGACAGTGATGAATCTTTTCAAAATGAAGAATATTCTGCAGCTAATGAAGTGCCCAATACTCCAGGAAACGATAGTTTACCACCAGATGAAGAAATCAAAGATGTCTTGGAGTATATTCTCAAACAGCTAGATAACGTCGAAAGAAATTCATCAAGCGTTGATATAGTAGATAGTGAAGCGAGTACTGAGTCCTTTCATAGTGAGGCTGACTCATATTATAGAGAAACTCCTAATGAAGAAGGGCGAGAAGTAGAAGAAAATTATGTAGCCGAGGAAACAGAGGGAGAAAATAATATAAGCGATGACGAAACAACTAGTAACCGTCAATACGTAACATCAGATATATCAGGTTTTAGTCAGAATAATACCCTGCAAGAAGAAAAAAATGTAACACTAAAAGATTTTCGAGGAGTGCAAGGACAAGAAGTGGAGTGTAATGTTCAGGACGAGGTTAAAACTAAAGAAGATTTTGATACCGATACGGAGTTACAAAAAGAAGTATCCGAAGACATAGCAAAGTTAACGCCAGAACACAAAAATGTAACACTAAAAGATTTTCGAGGAGTGCAAGGACAAGAAGTGGAGTGTAATGTTCAGGACGAGGTTAAAACTAAAGAAGATTCTGATACCGATACGGAGTTACAAAAAGAAGTATCCGAAGACATAGCAACGTTAACGCCAGAACAGCGACGCCTAGCTTCTCTTACAATTCGCTGTGTAGCATGTCTTACAATTCAACACCCAGTTTGTATTACAATTCCACGCCTCCTACCTTCTCTTATGAATCACGGAAAGTTGAACAGGCAAAACTGGTTCAAGTAAGGTCATACTCTCTACCAGAGCGTAAGAAAGTCATCTTTGTGACCGTCGGCAATAAAGATGTCTCAAACAGCTAGATAACGTCGAAAGAAATTCATCAAGCGTTGATATAGTAGATAGTGAAGCGAGTACTGAGTCCTTTCATAGTGAGGCGGAAATCGACCGTCTTTTTATGGAAAGAATGATCTCTGACTCATATTATAGAGAAACTCCTAATGAAGAAGGGCGAGGAGTAGAAGAAAATTATGTAGCCGAGGAAACAGAGGGAGAAAATAATATAAGCGATGACGAAACAACTAGTAACCGTCAATACGTAACATCAGATATATCAGGTTTTAGTCAGAATAATACCCTGCAAGACGAAAAAAATGTAACACTAGAAGATTTTCGAGGAGTGCAAGGACAAGAAGTGGAGTGTAATGTTCAGGACGAGGTTAAAACTAGAGAAGATTCTGATACCGATACGGAGTTACAAAAAGAAGTATTCGAAGACATAGCAAAGTTAACGCCAGAACACCAGGAGTCTAAGACCAATCCATTTGAGTTCTCAAATGATTCTGAAAACAACAAAAGCTCTTGCTCGTATTTCACTTGTCAGGATGAATCTTTCCAAGAAGTCCTTCCTCTTTCATCCCCATATCAACTTTGCTTCTTCAATAAGAAAGACGAGGATTTATTCCAGGGTAAACGTGACTCTGACCCTGATCCTACTCAAGTAGTAGGTCACAGCACTCAGCTAGAAATTTATTCCAGGGTAAACGTGACTCTGACCCTGATCCTACTCAAGTAGTAGGTCACAGCACTCAGCTGGACAAATCATCTGCGTCATGTCAGAATTTAAGATTATCCTTCGACAACATATCAAGTATTCAAGGGGATTTTCAATATTTATTCCAGGGTAAACGTGACTCTGACCCTGATCCTACTCAAGTAGTAGGTCACAGCACTCAGCTGGACAAATCATCTGCGTCATGGCGGAATTTAAGATTATCCTTCGACAACATATCAAGTATTCAAGGGGATTTTCAACCAGCCACATCTTCTTGTTTCATAGAGCCTCAACAGATAGATCATTCTAATTCAAGCAGGCTGGCTACCTATTTGGTTGGAACAAATCCGTTTGAACACTGTTTTAACGCAGATGAGGTCAACATAGCACACAATAAAGAGATTGGTTGGAACAAATCCGTTTGAACACTGTTTTAACGCAGATGAGGTCAACATAGCACACAATAAAGAGGAACACTTGGAAAGCAATTTTGATTGGTTGGAACAAATCCGTTTGAACACTGTTTTAACGCAGATGAGGTCAACATAGCACACAATAAAGAGGAACACTTGGAAAGCAATTATGGAAATGTTTGTTCTTATGCGAGAGTGAATTCTGAAGAGAAAAGAAGTGACTTGGCAGATCAAGTTAGCCAAGAACTCTAATTCAAGCAGGCTGGCTACCTATTTGGTTGGAACAAATCCGTTTGAACACTGTTTTAACGCAGATGAGGTCAACATAGCACACATTAAAGAGAAACACTTGGACAGCAATTATGGAAATGTTTGTTCTTATCAAACTGCTCCTACTTCTCCTGAATCTATAGAAAGTCATCTCAGAGCAAGCACAAGCAATGTGGTGATTCGACGAAGAAACTCAGAGATTATGAAGAAGAAATACAACTTCATGACAGCCAAACCATTGCCTGTTGCGACGAAACGGAAAAGTGATGCAAAGACTATCAAGTCCATTATAAACAATCTTCTGCTCTTGTTTCAAGACGTGAAATGCGAGAGTGAATTCTGAAGAGAAAAGAAGTGACTTGGCAGATCAAGTTAGCCAAGAAAATTTTGAACAACTTGAAAAAGTGTGTGAAGCGGTGACTTGGCAGATCAAGTTAGCCAAGAAAATTTTGAACAACTTGAAAAAGTGTGTGAAGCAGGTCATAATGAAGAAGAAGATGAGGCACTTTATCTATTGCATCAAGGACAGGAAGAATACCAACAACACCAAAGTGCAAGTGAACTCACTCAACATGATTTTGATGGAACATTTGAGTTCGATGAAACTGATCTGGATGGAAACAACTATTCAAGCATATTGTTCGAACAGGTAGTAAGTTTCAAATCAAGTCCGAGTATAGTAGATGTAATGAAAGAACTAGCCATTGACAATAACAATATTCATGAAGAACAGATTGATAATGTTGCTAGTATTCAGTTTGAGAATGATTCATGTGAAAGAGAGTTCAATCGCATATTGTTCGAACAGGTAGTAAGTTTCAAATCAAGTCCGAGTATAGTAGATGTAATGAAAGAACTAGCCATTGACAATAACAATATACATGAAGAACAGATTGATAATGTTGCTAGTATTCAGTTTGAGAATGATTCATGTGAAAGAGAGTTCAATTTGATGATTGAGAAAGAGTTTGTTCAGTATATGAAACTCAATCGTTCTTTGGATTCCGTTGTGGAACAATCTCGACTGATGATGGAAATTACAGGACTAAGTATGAAGCGACAAACCATCTAGATGGGAAGTATAGCCTGGAATATTAGCAATCAATCGTTCTTTGGATTCCGTTGTGGAACAATCTCGACTGATGATGGAAATTACAGGACTAAGTATGAAGCGACTAACCATTTAGATGGGAAGTATAGCCTGGAATATTAGCAAGTTTTTTGTTTAACTTACTTGAAATATATTTAAAACAAAAAGAAGATACATTATTTTGCCTATATAAAATATAGATATATAACTATTTATAGACAGAAAAGAAAATAGCACCACTTTTTGCTTATAATTAAGTGCATGGAATTTTCATCACGTGTTAAGATCAGCTTTTCTTTTTTGTTTAACTTACTTGAAATATATTTAAAACAAAAAGAAGATACATTATTTTGCCTATATAAAATATAGATATATAACTATTTACAGACAGAAATGAAAATAGCACCACTTTTTGCTTATAATTAAGTGCATGGAATTTTCATCACGTGTTAAGATCAGCTTTTTCTGAGCGAGGCATCTGAATCCCGCAAGAAAGTCACAAAGTTGCGACTTGTCAAACATACGGTATCGCAGAGATATGGAGATCATAATTATTGTTCCTCATACTGAAACAGCTGAAAGTAAAATTTACAAAAGAAAAAGATGAGATGATCAAGGTTCTGTATTGGATGAAACCCATGAAACTCATCCAAGTTTTTATTTTTATTATCAATAAGTTTGCCCTTTCATTTTGTTTTTTGAAAGATGTTACCCAATCAGACTTGAAAATTCTGTGTTAAATTCAATATCGTCCTCTACTAAGGAATTTAGACACGGCTGACAAAGTTATCAATAACACCCTTCACATTACCTACCTTTAGATATACGATATACATCATCTAAAGATAAAGAACCAAGAAAAGTATATTATGTATTACTAAACAGTCTGATAACTTATCTACATTACGTATGTAAACATTACGTACGTAAAAAAGTAGAGTTTTTTTTCCCTTCACATTACCTACCTTTAGATATACGATATACATCATCTAAAGATAAAGAACCAAGAAAAGTATATTATGTATTACTAAACAGTTTGATAACTTATCTACATTACGTATGTAAACATTACGTACGTAAAAAAGTAGAGTTTTTTTCCTTCAACTATGCAACCTATCCATGCATTTTAATAGTATGTACATTTTTGTTGCCAATATAAAATAAAATATATTTATAATAAATGTCTCATGCCTTTGTCGTAATTAGACGTGTTGTTATTTTTATTGTTTTTTCTCTTTAAAAACAACCTGTTTTGTTGATAACATTATTCGTGAAGTTGGACTTCCGATAGGTTCAACCAGGTTGTTTTGTCGCTATCCCTACTGACTGATTGCAACAATGCAACATCTACGACGCGACGCCTTTTTTTTTTTTTTTTACTACACTTGCATGTTGTAAAATATTTTAGTCTATTTGATTTTTTGTCTTCTTAAAGTCGTTTGTAACTTTCTCATGAACGCACTTTTTTCTCCAATTTACTTTTGTAGGTAAATACCTATTTGAATTTTTACTGAGAGCAAGTAATATGACAAACCTTTCTATTGAACCAAATACACAATAACCTAATTATTTCGCTGTCTAGAACAAAATAATTGAGTCTTTTGTAATTTAATTATGCTTTGATCTCTGTAGAACAAAGAGTATGCTAATATCACATTGTACATATTTCTCCTGCTTGGGATATGCGTATGTACCTTCGTTGAACTGTATTTTGTGGCATGGTAAAAGCACAATTTGTAACGTCCTAATTTTATTAAACGGGTTCATTGATCCAATTAAGATATGGGTTTTCGAAATAATAATGTGGTTTTCAGGGTTTAAGGGACAAGTGGACAACTCGGTGCAATTTAATTTTATCATTCTGGTTATCTGAACTTTGTAATAACCATGGGCTTAATATATTTAACCATGGGCTTTTTCTTTTTCCTTTTTTTTTACTCTTTTTAAAAACTAATAAGTTATGTGTAAATAATTTTAATTTTATTTAGTCTTTTTCTCGTGTGGTGTGCTGTTTTCACTTAGCTTGCCTAATGCTTTTGTTTTGCTTTCAATAAGTAATGCCTGCACCAGTGCACCTGCTTCCTAGCCTTAACTTTAAAGCATCATGTGTGGTAAGTTTGAATTCATTTTCTCTCTCTCTTTTTTTTTCTTTCTTATTTTTTTTTCTTTTAGTAATTAAAATAGAATTTGGTTACATATGTACATAGATATCATGATGTTACGATACTTAGGATATTGCAGTGTGGGCAATGTCAGTCATGGATCGACGGCCGTTTGTGGACACAGCTTTATGAATACTACTATGGTGATCAAGTTTTAAAAAGAATAAGGAAAAAATTCCATGTGGATTCAAACCCGGAGATTGTAGGTATTAATTACGGTCAAAGAAAGATAAAACGTGGAATTATCGAACCCTTTGTTTGTCAGAATACAACCTAACGTTTCTTGTCTCGCTTGTTTCAGGAGAAAATACTTACAATGGTGATCAGTCGGATGCACATCTTAGTACATTCTCACAAAGTAGTAAAGATGTAAGTATAATAAACAGTACATTCTCAGTAGTCTTACATAGCAGTAAATACAAATGTAATTAGTAACTCACTAGTAAATATGTATGTTATCACTTCATCAGTATAATAATTTGCTATTGAGATTGAGAGTTTATCCTTTTAACAATCTAGGTTTTCAGTTTTAAGAAGACTCTAAGAAATTAATAAAATTGGAGGAAAAAGAAAAGTACATACTCTTATATGGTACATTAATGATCGTATTAAAAAAAAAAAATAATAATAATAATAATAATAAAATGATCGTAGATTTTTACATATCGTAATTTTAGTTGGCATAAAATATAACTGATTTTATTCGATTTCCAGGGATCCCCATCCAAGACTCTGTCCACAGAAGAATCAAACAAGAAGGAAAAGAAAAAGAAGAAGGGACTGAGAACTCCATCTTTCCTGAAGAAAAAGAAAGAGAAGAAGAAGGCGAGCGCAGATTCTTAAGGAAAAGGAAGTGTTCGCAATGACGACGTTTTGGTGACAAAACTTCTAAGTAAGTAAGAATGAGAAAAAAACAAACTTCCATGTGAGGTAGATGAAGGAAGTTACAACAAACATTTCAAGTTCCTAAAATACAAACCATCAGACAGTAAGGCGTCAACCCGTCAACGATTGAATTTAACCAATTTCCATTTCTTTTAACAAAAACTTGCTATCCATTTCGATTATTTTTTAAATCAAATCTAACATTGCTTTAAAACTTTTTAATTCTGTTTTCAGGAAGCACCAGCAACAATCACTGAATCATTTCGTTTCTCCAAAACTGCCAGCTTTCAACAAACAAACAAAATAAAGAAACCTTTTTCTCTTGGATTTTTTTATGTTCCCACCATGTGGGCTTCGGTCTAATATTACATTAACATTTTAGTTTTCACCGGCTTGTTGTACATTGCTCAAGTTTCACAGGTCAGATCAATGAGTTTGCGAATGAGAGTTGTGGCATTCGCTATATCATGTTGATATAATGACTTGACATGTGAAGCTATACGAGTAGTACCTACGTATGTAGGTACGTTATAGCGACACAGAATCTTGAGAGGGAATGATGAATGATTCGGTAGTTACTATTTTCTAAGTGCACGGAATAAAAGCTTAGAAAGTTGTGTGATTTTGCGAATTTTGGAAAGCATACCCTACGTGGACTCACAAGTCATACACTAAGAGTTCAACATTGACCACAGCTCCTGAGATAGATATGTCAATACTTTGGTTTTACTGTGATAAAACAACATGCGGAAAAGATAAGGACTGGATACCGCAAACTCATTGACTGCCTCTTTTTCAATCCTAGAATGTATGTATATTAAATTTATTAGAATTTCCTCTTTTTCCTCTCACTTTCGAGTTAGAACGAGTTTAAAGCTCGTACGTGTGTGATTGATTAGCAAGTTATATGTTTCCCCTAATCCCACCTTCATTTTGCTAAAATGTATTAATAGCTTTTAAGTATAAATTCTACTCGGAGGGTACAAAGAATTTTGCTTGGTTTTCATTGGTTGGGTATAATGGACTGATTGAAAAGCAGTTATTTCATGGAAATCATATTTATGTATGGTTTGACATTCAGTCAATCTGTTTGGTGTATTAGAAAATTATTAAACCTTTGTTTGACCTCAGTTTGAAGTTGACCATCGGAGGGTACAAAGAATTTTGCTTGGTTTTCATTGGTTGGGTATAATGGACTGATTGAAAAGCAGTTATTTCATGGAAATCATATTTGTGTATGGTTTGACATTCAGTCAATCTGTTTGGTGTATTGGAAAATTATTAAACCTTTGTTTGACCTCAGTTTGAAGTTGACCTATGAAAAACTTGAAGTTTTGAATGGTGACAGAAATCTTTGTGACAGTATAAATGATTCACGTCATGACTACAAATGGCGTTCGTTTGAAATGTTTAAATTATAAATAATTAATTAGCATATTTATAAATAATTGAATATCAATAATGATTTTCATTTTGTTCTCACCTATTGTTTTACAAGGCAAGGATTTTCTTCCTGTGATCAGTCTTAATTAGAAGGGATTGAAAATTTCTATTGGATTGTTCTTAGACAGCTTCTCTGTTTAGTTAGATCTCATCAAGCTGTTATTTTTGTCCTCTGGTTTTAATTTTTTCGAAGAAGTCTTTTTCTTCCTTTTTTCAGATTCTTGACTTCTTAATCCACATCTTTCATAAGTATTTTAACATTCACAATATGTTCTTAGACAGCTTCTCTGTTTAGTTAGATCTCATCAAGCTGTTATTTTTGTCCTCTGGTTTTAATTTTTTCGAAGAAGTCTTTTTGTTCCTTTTTTTTTCAGATTCTTGACTTCTTAATCCACATCTTTCATAAGTATTTTAACATTCACAATAGATTTATAACTTTTAATTCTGGGACCACCACCATTACAATCACTTCCGTCATTTGATAGGTGTGTTCATGTTATTTTATTCTGCACCTGATCTATTTTCTTTATATTACTCCTATTAATGACTCATCACATGAAGAACAAAATAAATCGTTCCCTGTTTTTAGATTTCTTACAATTAATCTGCAGCAAATGTTTAAATACTGTATGATTTTAGGTACATAGGTAGGAAAGGTAAGGCAGCTCGAAAACTCCCCTAAAAAGTTTTTCACCATTCGTTAAACATTGTTGATTTGTGAAAATAATAGATATGATGATCAGTCTCCTATTAAGGACTTGTTTATTTCAAAAGTTAGTTTGTCAAAGCAACTTCAACTAGTTGACAATTATTATTAAGAAACTAAAAATGTGTCAATGCAATTTCATCTTTTCACATGATTTTATGTTTGTAGTATTTTTTAGCCATCTCTTTTGCTGTAGGTTTGAATGGTGCAATTCTTTCTAGGCATTCCTAGTTTAGCTTTTTTTACTATTTAGTTCTTATATCCAGCTGCACTGAAATTTTGTTTCTCTATTAATTTGTTTTTATGAATACGTTTTTATTTATTTCTTGCTTTTCACAATTTTTCCTCTTTTTATTTAGGGGCATAACAGGGTGATCTTGTTATACGTTTGCCTCATCCGTCTTCTGTGTTGACCTCCATTTTCATTATTTCAGATGAAAAAAGTAAAAAATCAAACGACATAAAACTCAAAATTACAAGAGATTTTAAATACATTATAATTTTTCTGTAAAATATCAATACAAATAAGTCCCCTTCATCTACCCTTGTGTATATTTTATTTTCCTCACAATTTTATACCTATTTATTTTTTTATTTTGTAGATTCTTTTCTTTTTAAAAAATATGATTATAAACTTGGACGAAAAATATATATTGAAAAATAAATATTTATATATTTAATTTATTTATTTTTTTAAGTTTCCTTTGCATATAAATTTTTTGTTTAACTTACTTGAAATATATTTAAAACAAAAAGAAGATACATTATTTTGCCTATATAAAATATAGATATATAACTATTTACAGACAGAAATGAAAATAGCACCACTTTTTGCTTATAATTAAGTGCATGGAATTTTCATCACGTGTTAAGATCAGCTTTTTCTGAGCGAGGCATCTGAATCCCGCAAGAAAGTCACAAAGTTGCGACTTGTCAAACATACGGTATCGCAGAGATATGGAGATCATAATTATTGTTCCTCATACTGAAACAGCTGAAAGTAAAATTTACAAAAGAAAAAGATGAGATGATCAAGGTTCTGTATTGGATGAAACCCATGAAACTCATCCAAGTTTTTATTTTTATTATCAATAAATTTGCCCTTTCATTTTGTTTTTTGAAAGATGTTACCCAATCAGACTTGAAAATTCTGTGTTAAATTCAATATCGTCCTCTACTAAGGAATTTAGACACGGCTGACAAAGTTATCAATAACACCCTTCACATTACCTACCTTTAGATATACGATATACATCATCTAAAGATAAAGAACCAAGAAAAGTATATTATGTATTACTAAACAGTCTGATAACTTATCTACATTACGTATGTAAACATTACGTACGTAAAAAAGTAGAGTTTTTTTTCTTCAACTATGCAACCTATCCATGCATTTTAATAGTATGTACATTTTTGTTGCCAATATAAAATAAAATATATTTATAATAAATGTCTCATGCCTTTGTCGTAATTAGACGTGTTGTTATTTTTATTGTTTTTTCTCTTTAAAAACAACCTGTTTTGTTGATAACATTATTCGTGAAGTTGGACTTCCGATAGGTTCAACCAGGTTGTTTTGTCGCTATCCCTACTGACTGATTGCAACAATGCAACATCTACGACGCGACGCTACAAAGGAGAAACACATTGCAAAATCCCTCGTCAATTAAACTGAAGTGCCGAAAAAGGGCGTCATTCGGCTTAAGCCCTTATTCCATCCCGCCTTTGATTCATAGGTAGTCATCGATGTGGAAGAAGGGCTTATTATTCCGAATCTTCCTGACTGTCAAGAAACGTATTTAAAAGATCCATGACTTTGCTTTTAAATCTACGCTGGTTTCTTGGTTTTAACTTTTCTACATCCGGTAAGAGGCTTTTGAAAAATAATAAATTTGGATCGTCTTCTTCTCGATTCTGGACAGTGACGGATTGCAGGTATTCATCTGGTACTATTTCCGCGGCTGGCGATTGTCTTCTTTTCTTCCTCTCTTGAGTTACAGAAACCATTGGATTATCAGTCATTGGAACTGTTTCATCTTCACTATCACCTGATTGACTCAACGGATTAGTGTTTGGATCATCAACTTCATATTTGTTTTCATTATCGGGCATGGAGATTTTGCTTGTCATTGATCTCTGAGGGCCCATGAACTCATCCAAGAAGGACATGGCATCTGCTAAGTGCCATTTCTTCCTTTTTACGGTAGATCCCCTTGGTATTTTCTTAAGGTCTCGTACATATCGCGAGTAACTTGATCTCAAGCTATGCCATTTAGCCTTGCATTCAGAAACTGAAAAGAGAATTTTTAAAAAAAAAAGGGTAAGTGTACCATTTATTCGCCCACCTAAAAAACGTACCATTTATTGGCCCACCTGTACCATACGCCACAT
>NW_007377751.1:0-12675 GCF_000475195.1 Diaphorina citri
CTGGAAGTCTTTCCACGCCAGGTAGTGATATTGGAAGATGCTCCTCTCTTCACTCTCCTTGCCAGAAGCTGTACGAACCAGTTTTAACTCTCGGAGGATGTATTCTGAAAGTCAACGTGGAAAAATGAATACAAAGTTCAAATGAATATCCCGTTCTCTATTGTCGTGCGTTTCATCAGATTTTTTTCTCTTTTTTTCTCCGAATGTCCTGTGGGCAATTAAATGAGTGTTCCCAGTACACACGACACGATTTAGTAAAAACGTTTCAGTCCTATGCAAGCAGTATAAATAAGCTCTATTAATACTTCCGACCTGGTTTTTCCTGGTTGTCTGGCTAGGGGATTTTAAACAGAGGGAGTATACCAGCCTGAAACCGTTGAACCTTTGACACGTTTGGCAACGTAGCCTACTTTTTAGATGAATCCTTGCTGCCATATTCAAATGGATGAACCATAGGTATAAAAATGAAAATAATACCTACAGCATGTGTAACACTATGAATCATAGGCACGTGTTACGTTAAATACAATAGCACAACAGATAGTAATACAACGTAGTGACAGAAATGGGTACAAACACAAATATGACAAAAAGATAACAATGGCATATCTCTGTGTTTAATCTTTACTCAACATGTTATATATACTGGATAACCCAACATAAAAATAATTCTGTCCCTAGGAACCCTTTCGCCTTGTTTTTTACATCTTTTAGAGCAGTTTTTTTCCTCTATAAAAAGCCGATTCGGGAATGGAATAATTCGGTGAGGAAATTTCCACACGGATCAAGATTCGAACAGCATATTTCGACAGACACTTTCGGCTTGAACTCGTTTTGTTTCAGAGGGTCTACCCAGTACAGTTCTTTCATGTTAAACAGGTAATATTACACATGTATAATGGTTTCAAGTGAAAATACATAATGTCATTCAAAGATAGAGCACACACAATGTGTGAGTTGCAAGCATGTGCGTTGCTATAGCCTCTCAATAAGGCATGTGACAATGGGTATGTATTAGAGGACCTATATCTACCTCTCGCGGACCACCTGAAACCTTCTCGCGGACCACTAGTGGTCCACGGACTATAGGTTAAGAATGGCTACATAATGTCATTCAAAGATAGAGCACACACAATGTGTGAGTTGCAAGCATGTGCGTTGCTATAGCCTCTCAATAAGGCACTAGAACAATTATTTCTGATTCACTGCCCTCACCTCTCTTCTCCCCTTGCCCGTCCTCTTGAAAACTTGAAACGTAGAATACAAATCACTCGCGCCTACACCAGAGAAATAAATTTTCCGAATTTCCGAGAACCATCAGCACGTGAACATTTTTCCTTTGAAAATCTTCAGCTCACGTAATCGCCATCAATAGAGCGCTTGGCAGGTACGAAATCAAAGACTACATGACGATCTGGAAGTCGTTGTTTCGAGTCTAGGTGAGACCATCAATCGCCGGCCTTCAGTTACTAAATTTTAGGGGGTTGTGTGAAATAAAGGTAACAGTATGGCCATGTGACGTGAAGGTGCGCTTTCAGTAAGAAACAATGCACTGCCACCATTACTCCAAAAAATCACGCCAACTCCACCGGAAAATGTGAGCTCATCTCTCCGAACAGATTCCAAGTCAACCAGAAACCCCCAACAGTAGCAGATGCTGGACTCTCCCACACTCGCTAATTTATGCGAAACCCTATCTTCACCATTACATTTATAATCATTTGCATTATGTACCAGCATAGATAATCCAATTTCTCGATACTAATAATTTCACAATAAATAAAAACCTAATCCAGTGAGCTACCTCGTGCAATAAAACGAATTATGCACAGTGGTACTTCTTCTCCACTGCACTACCTTGGGTAATTCTCTCTTCTTCCTCTTAGATCATTTCAATTTAATCTCTCCTGGTAATATAAAAAAAATAGATGAAGGTACCCAGAGATGCAGGTTTGTGATATGAAATGCACTGATGCATCCACCTAGAAACAAATCAATGTGTCCGCCATTAAATTTATGTTAATTTCTATACAGGGGCGTCATGTTTTAGGACTTTAGAGGGAACCCCTCTGGCTATCTTTTTGGAGTAGACCCCAAAGGTACGAGTAAGTAACAACGTGTGTCCCGTGAATTAGGCTATGCCTCTTTAATTTCTTAAATGCGTCCATTTTCTTATATCTATGCAACTGATATGAAATGCACTGATGCATCCACCTAGAAACAAATCAATGTGTCCGCCATTAAATTTATGTTAATTTCTATACAGGGGCGTCATATTTTAGGACTTTAGAGGGAAGTCTATCGGACCCCTCTGGCTATCTTTTTGGAGTAGACCCCAAAGGTACGAGTAAGTAACAACTTGTGTCCCGTGAATAAGGCTATGCCTCTCTAATTCCTTAAATGCGTCCATTTTCTTATATCTATGCAAAACTAAAGTGAAATAGATAACGGTTTTGGTCGAATCTTCTTCTACATCTTCTTTGATAGGCAATATGTACATACAAGTGGCCATGCTGTATCAGAACGAAGCAATGGAACACATTTAGATGGAGAAGTAGATAGTGTAGATACTTCTCTGAGGTTTGAAATTCTTTTCTTCCGTTCTTTTTCCTCCGGAATAATAATAATAATATGTGATTCTTGCCAAAGAGGCGTTTTTTCCCCAACCCATCTGTAGTAGTCCTTAGTAGGTTTGATTTGATGCCAGAGACGGTATCATAATCAAATATACCAGTTTGGATGATTCCATGGCACGAGCTCTGAGATACCTTTATGATATAACTAAAATGTGTAGGTGTGTGTGGTTCGTTTTTAATTGACCGGTTTTTAGGAGAACCAAGAAACCGGGAGCCAGAACTCTAAATAAGATATAATCAAATATTGTAGGGACCAACCTCCTCGATACTAGGAAGTTGATTAGCTGAATTGTTAATTTCTAACGCAGAACAAAACACTCTATTTTTCGCTCACAGATAAATCTGGAACCAACCAATCTAAATGGTTACCAAACTAACCATTAAGTAGGCATATGCATGTCAATATCGGAACAAGAAACTGGTAAAATTGTCGAGTATAAACTTAGAAATAACTTCGTTTGTTGAACAAGAAACAGAGAGAAAGAAGAAAAAAACATTGAAACCGCTCATTTGGAGTACAAAAATTTGTACATTACTATAGAGCGCTAAACAATCATCCATTGTAATATAATTCTATCCATCAACTCTAAACAAATCTGACGGAACAAGAAACTGGTAAAATTGTCGAGTATAAACTTAGAAATAACTTCGTTTGTTGAACAAGAAACAGAGAGAAAGAAGAAAAAAATCTTGTTACTACATATATGAAAACATTGAAACCGCTCATTTGGAGTACAAAAGTGAACCGTAGTCATTTGTACATTACTATAGAGCGCTAAACAATCATCCATTGTAATATTTGTAATGTAATTCTATCCATCAACTCTAAACAAATCTGTATTGTACATAACGAGAAGCACGATTCTGTAGTTTCCTGATGAGCGAAAAAAAAGACCTGCATTTCCTGATATACCTTACACCGAGTTGACATGTGATTTGCATTAAACTATTCTACCAACTATTTAAACAATATAATGAGAATACAAAAAATAATAATAATAATAAAGCGCGTTCATTTTTTAAATTAATTTCACTTTTGCTTAATGGCAAAGATGTTGTTCTCTGCTAGGAACTACAAGAAGGTACGTGAAAGCGTGTAATTCTCTAGTTCAACCACCAGCATATCTGAAGTGTTTTGACGTTTTGTTCCCATTAGTGAAGAAGTGAACGTAATTTGTGATATATTGTATTTGAATACGCGGTGGACGCATCATCAGGTTATTTAGAACGTGGTTGGAAGATGCTGTGGGAAAGACATAGATAAAGTAGACCAATTACACAGTCAACCCATGGTGGTAGTAGATGTAGGCAATCGATCTAAACATCTGTCGAATGTGAGCTGAAAAGTGAATCTATCTGTGTCATAGTAGGTGATATATTGTATTTGAATACGCGGTGGACGCATCATCAGGTTATTTAGAACGTGGTTGGAAGATGCTGTGGGAAAGACATAGATAACGTAGACCAATTACACAGTCAACCCATGGTGGTAGTAGATGTAGGCAATCGATCTAAAGATCTGTCGAATGTGAGCTGAAAAGTGAATCTATCTGTGTCATAGTATGCTTATTCCGTAGTATGTTCACTTGAACGGTAAGAACATGCATTTGGGTGGAATCAAGGTTAAGTGGACAAAGTAATCCCTACAAAATGATCCTTCTACTACGGTTTTTTTCTAGGAAGATACTTCAGAACTTCTCCGCATATCTAGCTGGTATAATCCCTTTCCAGGAAAAAATGCTATCTCTTGTGTAAAGTACAACTTGGGATTGATGCAAAGTATCGTAAAATGATCCTTCTACTACGGTTTTTTTCTAGGAAGATACTTCAGAACTTCTCCGCATATCTAGCTGGTATAATCCCTTTCCAGGAAAAATTGCTATCTCTTGTCTAAAGTACAACTTGGGATTGATGCAATGTATCGTAACCTCGTCTCTCCACTCTACAGTTTTCAAAATAAATCTTGAGTTCTCCCGTTCCTCAATACTTCTCTGCGTAAGGAATTACGTTGAAAACTGCACGAGTCCAATGAAAGTATGGAGGAATCAGGAATATCTTTCTGACTTTAGGTATAACTAAGCAGGATTTAAATGATAAACAACATTTCGGTCCTCAATCTTCTTATTGTTAAAAAAAAAAAAAAATGTCGACCTTTTGATGTTTGTCTTCGAAAATCTCCAACTTGTCACAATACATCAAATGAAAGCAAACAACCTCCCCCTTCTTCCTTGGCAAAAGAAAATTAAATGTTTTTACTTTCCTTACCCTATAGAAAGGAAAGTAATGTATTTTCTTTCTTTGCTTTTTCCATAGTTTGTCGACTTTCTTTAAGAAATAAGACTCGGCAGATAATGCAATTTAGATTAAAAGATGAATAACTTAGTCAAAAATTAATTAAGAAAAAGGAATTGAGCTAAAAAAGCATGGAATATAAGAAATTTTTGAATTGAGTATCGAAAACTAGTAAAGACTTTTAGCGAACAGTGATTTCAGGAAATGAATTTAAGTTTATGTGACTCACACATAGGTTACATTTTACAATTCCCTGGGCAGGATTGGTGTTCGATTTAACCACTATTGGCAGAACGAAACAAGTTAAGAAGTATAAAATGTATTTTAGTTTTCAGGAAATGAATTTAAGTTTATGTGACTCACACATAGGTTACATTTTACAATTCCCTGGGCAGGATTGGTGTTCGATTTAACCACGATTGGCAGAACGAAACAAGTTAAGAAGTATAAAATGTATTTTAGCAAATCTTGAGTTCTCCCGTTCCTCAATACTTCTCTGCGTAAGGAATTACGTTGAAAACTGCACGAGTCCAATGAAAGTATGGAGGAATATCTTTCTGACTTTAGGTATAACTAAGCAGGATTTAAATGATAAAACAACATTTTTTACAGCTGTTACATTATGAGCGACTAACAGGTTAGGTCCTATGGGACCCTAACAGGAAGGCCATAAGCTATAATGAAATTATGTGATTTTCAATTTGGCTTTCAAATTTTGAGCAAATAACTAGGCAATAGTATTTTAGTACAATTTATCATTGACCTCTCAGAGGTTGGCATGGAAAATATTCGCTAGCCCGTATGGCTTATCTAAAATACAAAGTACCAGCGAATAAATATGTTACATTTACAGCAATTTACTCTAAGTAGAAAGTAATTAATGATTACAGCTGTTACATTATGAGCGACTAACAGGTTAGGTCCTATGGGACCCTAACAGGAAGGCCATAAGCTATAATGAAATTATGTGATATTCGATTTGGCTTTCAATTTTTGAGCAAATAACTAGGCAATGACAACATTTTGAGAGAGTTCAACCAGGAAGATTATTTTTACCTGGAGATGGAGAGTGTGCGAGAATCTGGTGAAGAGTTTAAAAGTTTCACTCTCTATCCAACTCCAACTTCTAACGCTATTCAATTCAAGTGAGAAAGTAAAACTAAGAAATCAAAGAGTACATTAGAAAGATTAGTGTATTGTGTGCGAGAGAAGTGAAATTAGGATTAGACAAGTAATGTGTTCCAATGTTCACATTTCACCGTGGAGCTTCTGACTGAAATAAATTTCATACACAGCTTAGCCTTAAACCAGCAGAGTACATTAGAAAGATTAGTGTATTGTGTGCGAGAGAAGTGAAATTAGGATTAGACAAGTAATGTGTTCCAATGTTCACATTTCACATTGCACCGTGGAGCTTCTTACTGAAATAAATTTCATACACAGCTTAGCCTTAAACCAGATAGTGATTCATATTAGCTTAAGTCTAAAGCACACGAGTATACCTTGTTAGGTTAGTACTTTTGATACGATAACAAAATGGAATTGTTGGAAAAGACACAGTAAAAGGGTGTTTTATCATTGAGAAATCAAGAATATATCTGTCTGAAAACAGTCATATGAATACACTTGCCTCTTTAGTTTAATCCAGATAGGCACCACTCAATTTGAACCCGGGATCATTTCTAGCTACCGTTCGGCATCATAGACCATATATCTGTCTGAAAACAGTCATATGAATACACTTGCCTCTTTAGTTTAATCCAGATAGGCACCACTCAATTTGAACCCGGGATCATCTCTAGCTACCGTTCGGCATCATAGACTGTTTTCAGCCATAACGACTTCAAATCACCCTGGGCGGGATCTGTGGCGCTAACTTCCTATATGATAATATTTTTCTCTACGAAGATTTATTTATCATTATTCTGTGTGATGAAATAACGCGTGATTGACAGTGATAAGAACTTGGTAAGAGAGAATACAGAGTGGAATCGAACGGAAAAGTAATGAAATATTTCTTACTCCCTGAGTTTGGACGAGAGGTCAATCACCCCAAGAGTTCTAATACTTAAGTCCCATGTCTGGCACTATGATACCACTGGGGGTTCCAAGTTTATATGGGTCAAACACGTTTTTTGTGTAATTTATAATTTGGGAATCTGCAGTGGGTCAGGAGAAAGCTAAACAAATTTCTGGTGATACGTTGGAGAAAATAGCTCTCCATGATCAACAGCTTGTATAATGAATTGTCTATTACCCCTACCTTTAATGCATTGAACAGTACAGTATAACTGATCCAAACCGCGTTTTGCCCACCAACCCAGTACATATTCATTCGACTCAATTTCAAATAGATGATATTTTTTTTTACTTTGTCAGCATGCACCAGGGATCAATAGCCTTTCGTCACCAACAGAGTTGAAGGTTATAAATAGGTTAGGGTTTTTTTACCTTTTGTTTAGGATTTATAGCAAAGTCAAAAAAAAATCAATGGAGTTTGTTTTTGTCGGATGTCCAGGGTTGGAGCTGAAACTACGCATTATTGAACGGCCTAGCACGCATGTTCAGCTTTAGTTCGCGGGCTGGGGTGATTTCAAATGTATCTTAGTTAACATCTTATAAAAGTCTGGGACGTGTTTCGTTTTTAGTGTAAATCATCAGCTGGACACAGCTCTTATTTAAACTTTACCAGGTTGTATTTAAATTTCTGAAATCTGAGCAACATGAGAAGTTCCGTGTACAGTCTCACGGGCTGGGGTGATTTCAAATGTTTCTTAGTTAACATCTTATAAAAGTCTGGGACGTGTTTCGTTTTTAGTGTAAATCATCAGCTGAACACAGCTCTTATTTAAACTTTACCAGGTTGTATTTAAATTTTTGAAATCTGAGCAACATGAGAAGTTCCGTGTACAGTCTCATCTAAAGTCTAGATGAGACTAGAGTCTAGATGAGACTAGATTCTAGACTACTCTGGAACCCAAAGTGCTGAGTCTTATGCAACTCTGTACTGGAGTCTGATTTGTAAGCCAAGACATGATCCAGTGGATGCTGACATTTTGAAAATTCCATCAGGCAGTACCTACTCAACATCTATTATACGAGTTAAAGGCAGCAAATTATGTAGATACCAAGAAAAATCCAAGTAAATACAAACGTTAAACTATTACATAAAGGCATAAAGGGATAAATAAACAACACAAGACCAAGATCGTGCTGTGAATAGAATTTCACAATTTTTTCCACATTCTTAATTGATTAGGACGAGTTTAGTGACGAGATATTTTTAGGCCTCACAATGAAAACTGCGAGCTTCAATATTATATGACTAAGTTTTAAAGGCATAAAGGGATAAATAAACAACACAAGACCAAGATCGTGCTGTGAATAGAATTTCACAATTTTTTCCACATTCTTAATTGATTTAGACGAGTTTAGTGACGAGATATTTTTAGGCCTCACAATGAAAACTGCGAGCTTAAATATTATATGATTTATATGACTAAGTTTCCTGAAAAGTCTAAAAACAAAACACTATTGGATATAAAAAGAAACCTGGACGAGTAATAGCTGTCATCGTAAAATAAGTGACGAAACACGCACAGGAAAGAAAAATAAAGATGCTTTCAATCTTCCGATAACAAAATTCGACCCGCGAGTAGCTTTGGGATACTCAACTTCTTTCCAAGTGACCTACTACAATCAGAGTGCACTCTACTACTCGTACAAGTCTTGTAGTTCACTTTAAACTTAATAGTCTACTTGAGCGACCCGCGAGTAGCTTTGGGATACTCAACTTCTTTCCAAGTGACCTACTACAATCAGAGTGCACTCTACTACTCGTACAAGTCTTGTTACTACTCGTACAAGTTCACTTTAAACTTAATAGTCTACTTGAGTTTAAATTTTAAATATGTGCTTCAAGTTTGGGAACTTTAAATTCGGTGTGCACTCAGCCTAGTAAGGTATAACTGAGTAGCTAGCTGCCTGGAAAATATGAGTAGTGCCCATTGCCAAAGTGGAAAAAGATTTTTTTCCCAGTAAACATTTCAAATAATTCCGAACAACTATGCTCTTTATGAACATGATGGAATTGAAACCTTTCTTTTCTTTCGTCGTCTTCATCGATCCTAACGGATAGATAAATTAATTTACCGTAAAGAAGGTTACAAAAATAATAACCATCCTAAAACTCAGAGAAGTACTTTATTCCCATCCTAGTAAATAAATGAATAAAATGAACTGTGTTATAATATATAATTTAGGTATACGAATTAAAAAGTTCGTCACAAATTTACCTCCTGGATAAATTCTCCGTGCTAAATTTTATAGATAAAATAAGGAAAGTGATAGAACATAGATAATATACTTCTAGGTTGTGTGAATGTGTCTTTGATTATAGGACGAATGGTGCTCTTCTCCCAGACTCCTTTGTCTCCACGAAACACAGCAGATCCATCCAAAACCACCTAAGAAATGAAAAAAAGGTTCCTCAGCTCAGAGTGTACCTGCCAAGAAACTCGTCATAATTCTATTCTTGAAATTTCCATGACATAATACTTCATATCCTGTTAGTTGTACAGTGTCCTGTAAGCTGATCAAATAGTGGTAATACTTGTCCTACATAGAGAGAGACCTACAATTTCTACAAATCACCAAATATAAGTATTTGTAGCAATAATAATACTTATAATTATAATAATAGTGCTTATTTAAACTGCCCACATAGGATAGTGAGTAGCTGGCCTCAGCTGGGTGGGTAATATTGTCCGAGACTTACCTATAGTTAGTATTGGCAGGCAGGAGATCGAACCTGGCAGTTCGTGTACTGTTCTCTACACTTTTGATTATAGGACGAATGGTGCTCTTCTCCCAGACTCCTTTGTCTCCACGAAACACAGCAGATCCATCCAAAACCACCTAAGAAATGGAAAATGAAACTTATAGCACATACGTACAGTCTTACACATGGGAGATAAACTATCCATTCGTTTGAGATACCTTCGTTACATATGTTAAGATACAAGAGAAAAAAAATGCAACAAGTACTAGCGTATTTACGATGTTTGATCGGGCGGAAAGTTACAACTTAATATCAGTGTACTGCCCGAACGAATAATTTTATCTCCATATTATCTCCGTATGTAAGATATCCATATTATATCCGTGTGTAAGATAGAGATGTAACAGTACCCATCATAATATACTTCTTCACAGTAGGTTTGCCTGGAAGGGTTCGTCAGTCCCTATTTAGGTAGGAAAAGGCTAGGAAGAAGAATATACATCTGGGACACAAAAGGGGGGTAAACGGAATTAACAAGATCCTTCTTTTTTCACGGCTAAAAATCTATTATGAAAATAGTAATATGAAAGTACACCGAAACCTGTTCAGCCTTTTCCCAATCGCTACGTAAAATCTCCAGAATATCTAGGTATTTCCCAACGTTTCAAAAGGGAATCTACGCTACTTACATTAGATAAAATTCCATACCTCGGCTGGGATTGAACCCACGCCCTCCTGATTACCAGGCGAGCGCCTTGACCACTACACCACCGAGGTAGGTGGTCAGTCAAAAGAAATAAGATAACTGTACCGTTAATTTTCCATTCAGTTTTCTGGATTTCCGGTTACATCCTGTATTCCTCGATCCTAATCTTTCACTCCCAATATCTATCTTCACTGACACTATTTTCGCAGTAAATTTTCACGTCAAGAAGAAAAATAGCACAGAAAAGTCAGTTCAACAGAATAAGGTGTAACACTTCTGCCATTTCAAGTAAGATTCTAGGCTAGGTAAGGAAGAGAGCCCCAATACCCATACGAAGGCTCATTAGGCATTAGGCATTAGGCAGGCGATCTATAACTCGAGAACTCCAGTCAGGATTGTCCAAACGGGGGACCGGACTGTGTCCCTCTTATAGGACCGTAGAATGTGTTCCGATGGTACTTTCTTTTCCTGAACGAAAGTTAAATCCATTAGGAAAAAAAAGCCAAGTATAATAAACATGGCTATTAACAACAGAACTTTGTAATTTTGTTAAAAGGCAACAGAATATTTTTCGCAATTTCATTATCAGTGTTTATTACTTTTTTTTAGGAATTGAGTTTTAAAACCCCCCAACTTCCTAAAGTAATATTCCGAGTCCACAGATGTAGTCACTTCTGCTTCCACTTTGGACAGCCCTCACGTTAAAACAAACCTGACTATTCCTACATTCCTCAAACTACAAGCACTATCAGGACAATGCCTTGAAAAATCCTATATGTCACTTTAAAATACTTTTTCCGACGGTTTTAACCTCATTCATGACAGAAATACACGGAAAGAGGGAGAGAAAAATTAACTAATAATGGTAGTCTTTGGTCCACCTGTTGTACACGTAGGATACAGATACATTAAGCGCGTAAAGAGCAGAGAATTTCACAGTAAAATTGTTTTCTCATTCTTAGAGAGGAATACTATATAACTTATAGCACATACGTACAGTCTTACACATGGGAGATAAACTATCCATTCGTTTGAGATACCTTCGTTACATATGTTAAGATACAAAAGAAAAAAAATGCAACAAGTACTAGCGTATTTACGATGTTTGATCGGGCGGAAAGTTACAACTTAATATCAGTGTGCTGCCCGAACGAATAATTTTATCTCCATATTATCTCCGTATGTAAGATCTCCATATTATATCCGTGTGTAAGATAGAGATGTAACTGTACCCATAATCCTAGGCAGCAAAGTTTTAAATGCAGGCTGTAGTTGCTTATGGCTCATTGGTAACTAATGGATTAGCTTTGGCTCATTGTCCTTTGTAAAAGCTTGGACTTCAAAGGCTCTTCATTTTTTGTAAAACTCTTCAACTTTATTTTGAATTTTACATATTTTTTCCTCAAACTACAAGCACTATCAGGACAATGCCTTGAAAAATCCTATATGTCACTTTAAAATACTTTTTCCGACGGTTTTAACCTCATCCATGACAGAAATACAAGGAAAGAGGGAGAGAAAAATTAACCAATAATGGTAGTCTTCGGTCCACCTGTTGTACACGTAGAATACAGATACATTAAGCGCGTAAAGAGCAGAGAATCTCACAGTAAAATTGTTTTCTCATTCTTAGAGAGGAATACTATATCAGTGGAGCTGGAATCTACACTGACTGCTAGGGTTAACGGAATATTTGGGTTCCATTTGGCAGAATAAAGAAAGTATTTTCTATTCTATCCTATCAATGTTTGTTCTGTTTCCTTAATACTTTCCAGGGCGAAGGAAACGAGTGAGTGCGAAACAATTTTCCGACAGATTTTTTTTCTTCGCATTTTCCAATGGAGTCAAAAAGTTAATGGAATTATGAAGAGCCTTTCAGGAAGAGCCTATGGAACTAGAATAGCAAGCTCTACTTGGGGAAAGAGGTAGGGGGAAGGGTATTCGAGGAAAATTAATCCTCTGTAATATGTTTCCCCAAACGTATTGGAAAATCCCCAGCTTCATTTTGAATAATAGACTTGCCCTACAAGTAAATAAAAGAGAAGAGCTACTGAAAGCTCTTGTGATAAAGATGATGAAGAGGGGGACCGTATGGGTAGAACAACAAGAAAAGGAAGAGGTAAAAATAATTGTGATAAGAGGTAGGATAAAGAAAATAAAAGAAAGTTGAAGAGACCAAATCGAAGAACACAGAGCTCCCGAAAGAAAAAAAATCTTTGAGCTTCGGTCCTCAATCTTCTTATTGTTAAAAAAAAAAAAAA
>NW_007377751.1:14110-23286 GCF_000475195.1 Diaphorina citri
CTATTATTGTGGTCAAATTTTCAAATTATATTGAGGATAAAATTCCATACCTCGGCTGGGATTGAACCCACGCCCTCCTGTTTACCAGGCGAGCGCCTTGACCACTACATCACCGAGGTAGGTGGTCTGTCAAAAGAAATAAGATTTCCGGTTACATCCTGTATTCCTCGATCCTACTCTTTCACTCCCAATATCTATCTTCACTGACACTATTTTCGCAGTAAATTTTCATGTCAAGAAGAAAAATAGCACAGAAAAGCCAGTTCAACAGAATGAGGTGTAACACTTCTGCCATTTCAAGTAAGATTCTAGGCTAGGTAAGGAAGAGAGCCCCAATACCCATACGAAGGCTCATTAGGCAGGCGATCTATAACTCGAGAACTCCAGTCAGAATTGTCCAAACTGGGGACCGGACTGTGTCCCTCTTCTAGGACCGTAGAATGTGTTCCGATGGTACTTTCTTTTCCTGAACGAAAGTTAAATCCCTTAGGAAAAAAAAGCCACGTATAATAAACATGGCTATTAACAACAGAACTTTGTAATTTTGTTAAAAGGCAACAGAGTATTTTTCGCAATTTCAGTATCAGTGTTAATTTTTAGGAATTGAGTTTTAAAACCCCCCCAACTTCCTAAAGTAATATTCCGAGTCCACAGATGTAGTCACTTCTGCTTCCACTTTGGACAGCCCTCACGTTAAAACAAACCTGACTATTCCTACATAAAAAAAAAAACTTATAGCACATACGTACAGTCTTACACATGGGAGATAAACTATCCATTCGTTTGAGATACCTTCGTTACATATGTTAAGATACAAGAGAAAAAAAATGCAACAAGTACTAGCGTATTTACGATGTTTGATCGGGCGGAAAGTTACAACTTAATATCAGTGTACTGCCCGAACGAATAATTTTATCTCCATATTATCTCCGTATGTAAGATATCCATATTATATCCGTGTGTAAGATAGAGATGTAACAGTACCCATCATCCTAGGCAGCAAAGTTTTAAATGCAGGCTGTAGTTGCTTATGGCTCATTGGTAACTAATGGATTAGCTTTGGCTCATTGTATTTTAAAAAAACAAAAAAAAAAAAATTTAAAAAAGGAAAAAAAAAAAAAAAAAAAAAAAAAAAAAAAAAAAAAAAAAAAAAAAATGAAGAAATGCACAAACCGATCATAAAATTACGAATTCGCTGGCAATATGTTACCACACGCAGCTGTTTTAAAGGTACGAAAACGGAACTTGAAACAACTGTATTTCTAGAGTTTCATTCCATTTTAGGAAGTTTCAATGTTCCAATATCGGAATCCCAATATTATTCACAGATTTACAATACATAGTAAGAAAAAATGGTTGAAATGGTTCTAAATATAAATATCTAATAGTACATATTGCATATTCGGCATTCCCTTGCTAAAGGTATAGCAAAGATTGAGTGCGAAGGGCATCCACTCGCAAAATTTCTAGCCAAAACCAAATGTCAGCCCAAAGCAATCATTCCACCAGGGCTGATTGAAAGGCCGACGAAAAACGCCGACCCCGTCTGAATACGGGAAAAGGCGAAGAACATTTGGTAGCTTCAAAACAATCGCAGTGGAATATATAAAATCAATCTCGGGTATCTAAGCAATTAGATCCTCGACAAAACCTGTAGTTGGGTGGAAGACCTCCTTTTGGAGAATCCTGCCACATTAAATAAAGCAAAAAAGAAGAAGAAGAATGGATCTATTGATCCACTGCGAAAAAGAGAAAACCAACCTGTAACAACAAATCGGTCCATTTCGTTCGGATACTCGGGGTATGTTCAACTTCATCAGCCACCTGCCCTGATCTTCCACCGTACTCCAGTTGACTTGGTTGAGCTTCTCCTTATCCGGTATAGTGGGTGGCATGGTGCACAGGGCCCTCTCTTCTCTTCTTAAAAATATAAGTAATTATATATACGAGTACATATATATATTTTTTTTCTTGAGAAATCGCGGAATCACATTCAGAAAAAAACGCGGAAAAAGTGCCAGTGAGTTTTATGTATGTTTGCAGATGGACACTTGGGAAATGAGTTTTAGAAAACTTTTGGACATATTTGATGAGTGTAAACTGAAGCTTAAACCTTTCAGGCTTCCAAGTTTCTGGAGGGAGCACAAAACTAAGGGAAGTTAATTCCTATATCAATAGCCGTGAATAGCCCCTATTGGTATAGGTATTAAGGTGAAAATAAGATTGAGAAAAATTCAGAGAATTCAAGTTAGTATTAAGATGGGTAAATAAAATGAACAATTTTCACTTACCGATGACTTCTATGAATCCTGAGTAGTTACTGTTCACATCCAGCATTCCATCGAACACCATTGGCATTCCATTCCCATTGGTTGAGGGCTGGGTGGACGTCTCAACTGACGGCACGGGGATACCTAGAGGGGAAAAGATACGAAATTTATTATTGTGTCTCCTTGGTTAAAAATTCAGTTTTTCTCGTGGGATAAGTTGACGATTCCATTTGTCATAGTCTCGAACCACCCCAGATTACGAGACCCTAACCATAATCAAGCAAAGTTACAGGAAGTAGCTACTCAATAAAATTGTCCTTACGAGGCTGAGTGATCCCCGAACTCCAAGGAATGAAAAAAAAAATAATAAAAAAAAATTGACCCCGCCGGGAATCGAACCCGCAACTTCGCCTAGTGTCATACCCACTCTGCCACGGAAGACAACCAACGTACCTATACTCCTCAGCGTTGAAGTCAGAATATCGTCTCGCTTGGCCCGAGGTATGTCAAGAACTAACGAAGGTATTTCGGCCGGGATAATCGGGGCACCGGACGAGTTTAGGGGCGTGGCTTGAGTGGGCGGAGCTTCCGTGCTAGGGCTGGGCGTGGACAGGGCAGGTTTAAGACCCACGCATACCTTACACATGGAGTTACGCGTGGCTTCACTGATGGTTTGGTTGTCGCCCAGGTATATGTCGGAGGAAAGGGCGTTGCTAAAAATTTTAAATTATAGATTTATTTATTCAAAATCCCAGGCGGTTTTCAAAACAATTATAAACAAAGTTTTAATAAGATCATAGATATACTTGGTAAAACTTCAATATTGAATATTAAAAACAAAGTTTTATAGGTAAGAAGTGAATTTACTTAATTTAAGCTATGATTTCCTTCTTTAGGCTGGCTGAACACAACGAATAGCTTCTCTGAAAGATTGGATAAATGCATTCAAGCTGATTACAATTATAAACAAAGTTTTAATAAGATCATAGTTACACTTGGTAAAACTTCACTATTAAATATTAAAAACAATGTTTTATAGGTAAGAAGTGAATTTAATTTAAGCTATGATTTCCTTCTTTAGGCTGGCTGAACACAACGAATAGCTTCTCTGAAAGATTGGATAAATGCATTCAAGCTGATGGCCGCCATATGGCCGATGTTATATTAAAAAAGTAAATATGACCTGACAATCTCTCCTCTTGGGACTAATTCAATACTAATGGTGGATTTCACGAATGACTTAATGAGAGATTCCACTAATGGGGGAAGTTTAATAATCAAAAAAGGAGTTTTTAAAAATTAAAAAAGGAGGAGTCTTTAAAAACTCCTGTTTGAAAACTCCTTTTTGGATCATTTAATATTCTCCCATTAGTGAGTATTAAAAAAAGTAAATATGACCTGACAAAATCTCTCCTCTTGGGACTAATTCAAGACTAATGGTGGATTTCACGAATGACTTAATGAGAGATTCCACTAATGGGGGAATTTTTAATAATCAAAAAAGGAGTTTTTAAAAATTCAAAAAGGAGGAGTCTTTAAAAACTCCTGTTTGGATTATTGAAAACTCCTTTTTGGATCATTTAAAATTCTCCCATTAGTAAAATATCTTATCAAGTCATTGGTGAAATCCACCATAAGTATTTATCTTTGAAAATAATCGACTTGTGATTTTTTTATTATTTTTTTTTATTCATGATAATTCACTGAATGACCCTGTACAACAAGTCAGTTGTCTGGGGACGTTTCTCACCTCTCAAACATGTCCGCGATATAGGTACCACCCCGGCTACTCGTGTGTACCTCCTGGTATGAAGACACTTTGGTTTCCTCGGGTGGCGGGAGATCCGCGACACTCTGGTTCGGTTCCAGCTTGATCACAAAAACTCTGAAAAGAAGAAAGATTATGTTAAAATTTGAAACTAGAAATAAGTTCCAACTTGATTACAAAGACTCTATGGAGGATATAACGAAAAAAGAACATGTGAAAACTAGAAAGAAAGTGTAAAAAAATAGATAGAATACCTATAAATACTGATATAGATAGGCATCTTGTTTAAAAAGAGGGAGAATATGTGGGAGAGGAAAAGAGAGAGGGAGGGAGAGAGAGAGAAGGAGGTACAAAGGAAGAGAAAAGAAAGCCGGGAAGCTCGTATTTATAAGAGTAATTTCTTGGCAGTAACTTTTTTACCCTTTTTAAAGTGGAAGCCAAATGAAACAAGCCATTGTCCCGCCGGTTTAGCTTTGGGAATTCCAGATGAGTTTCCACGGTTGTCTTGTTCACTTGACGTATAGTGAAATTGGTCCTGAGAAAAGAAAAAAATATACAAATGTATTACCTGAAAAAGAAGTTAAAATCTTCCCCCTTCTTTTTTTAAAATTTTAATAGGACAATCTAAAAGTTCAAAATTTATCGTTCTAACTACCTCTTTATTATCACAGTAATCATGTTCACCAATTCAGTCATACAATCAGTAGGCCCTTTTTTAAAATTTTAATAGGAAAATCTAAAAGTTCAAAATTTATCGTTCTAACTACCTCTTTATTATCACAGTAATCATGTTCACCAATTCAGTCATACAATCAGTAGGCAGGCAGTACATACACACAATGTATAACGTGTATTATGTTCTTAATCCTATAAAATACACGAGACCTTGTTTAGACTGCTGGGGTAAAAGGACTCTTTAGTCTCATTCGACCAGGATAAACAAGGGTAGGTATATGTATTCTATTCTTTCCTTCCAACTAGAAAGTCGAAAGGAAAGTGATATCTCAAGTGTGGAGTGTGGGCGTCTGCTTTAAATAAACTTTCTTGCTTGCCCTGTGTTCTCGAGATTTTATAATTAAATCATTAAAAGTTTTCTCTTCGCGTGTAGCTTTCTTTGAATTCCTTCTAGAAATAAAAATTCAAACAAAAAGTGTAAAAATTAACAAAAAAAAATGAGAAAAATATGCTGAGAGGAGACATAATGAGGAAAAAAAAACAGACTGAAGGCGGAAAAGCGAGGGAAAAAAAGGTCATGGGAATTCCCAGTGACTCATCAGACAGAATTGATTGGAGAACGAGAATAATGATGCACTGTTTGAATGGGCCTTGTTTTATCTGCCTTCTACGAAAAAGAGATCGTATTCGTATTTCTTTTGTTCCTTTTTCCTACTCAGTCATTACTGTATTTCCTCTTTACTATGTTCGTATCACGTATTATTTGATACCATTACAGCAAGGAAAGTGAAAATTTCCCTCGTACTTATATTTGAAGAACCAAACCGGCCAAGAGCTCAATCCTTAAATGTATCAAAATTTTGATTGATTTGAAGGTATGGTATTGTAGTTCCTGAGCTACAAGTAAATCCAATAAACTTCAAGGTAAAAAAAAGGTATACCTGTCAGGTCTGTCAGGTCTATTAGATAGACCTGACAGGTATACCTGACACCTGATGAGCAAACACACTATCAAGTAGACCTCATCAGGTGTACCTTTCGTCTACCTAATAAAGAGTGGCTGGCCCAAGAGATGAGGACTGTCCTGTCCACTTACTTGTCTGGGGATTCATCCAGGCCGGACAATTGATCTCTCTCCCAGGTGACGTTTCCCAGGGGATATCCCTCCAGGATACAGGAGAGAGTGGCTCGGGAGCTAACGTTCCCTCGGGCATCCTCAGTCCGCAACACTCTACCAGGCACTGGAAACAGAGAGGTAAACTTCGGTTAAACCACGCGGTTTAAAAAGTTCTCAAATCAACATTTCTTAGATAGTGGTATAACTTATAATTAAAATTTTCGTCCATTTAGTTTGTAACAAATAAATAATAGGATAAGGAAAGTAAAAAAGAGAAAAAAATCAAGACACAAACTTTTGATGGTCAAAAGGTTCTAAGGAAAAGTTTAAAAGAAAAAGAGAGTCCCCCCATTAAGAAATATGAATATTTGTTGAGAATTATGAAAATATAAATAAAAAATGTGGATAATTAAACAAAAAATGTGTTTTTAAGGAAGGGAACTTTCCTTGTCAAGTAGCTGTAACACTAAGCTGGCAGTCCGAAGGTCCCGGGTTCAATACCTGGACCCAGTAGTTTCAAATAGGTATCCTCCCTGTTTATGTCCCCCAGCCAAACTAAGCTGGTCTACTCCCTAAGTCCCCCAGCCAGACTTTTATTCAAATATGTACCTAATAATAAGCATAAAAACAGAGTACTTAAAAGTACAAGTAAGTACAACAAGTCAATATAATCCCCCTCTACCTACACAGATCGAGCTTTCAGTCACAGGAGCTTGCAGGTTTCAAGTGCCAGGAGCCAGAAATTAAGTCCCTTTTAATTACGTAAAATAATTACGTTAAGGAGAAAACGAAAGATTGTTCTTGAAGAGAGCAGTGAGGAAGGGAGGGGACGAGAGAGAGAGAGAGAGAGAAAGGGAGGAAAAAGAGGGGAGAGAGAGAGAAGAAAGAAAAAGGAGGGAGGGAGAAAGACGAGACGAAATAAAATAATGGAATGGAATAGCATTTAGTCTTTTCACTTTGACTAAAATAAAAAGGTACTTAATAAAGAGAGAGAAAACGAAAGATTGTTCTTGAAGAGAGCAGTGAGGAAGGGAGGGGACGAGAGAGAGAGAGAAAGGGAGGAAAAAGAGGGGAGAGAGAGAAGAAAGAAAAAGGAGGGAGAGAGAAAGACGAGACGAAATAAAATAATGGAATGGAATAGCATTTAGTCTTTTCACTTTGACTAAAATAAAAAGGTACTTAATAAAGAGATCTTCTTGCCAAATTATGTAAATTAAAAACTATTCAGTCTTGTAGAATAAGGCTGGTCTCACAGTGCACGCGTAAACGCGGGACTTTGAGTAGCACGTAGTCGGCTGCAAAACCAAACTGGGGGACTTTAAACAGGGAGTAGACCAGCCTGAATTTCTCTTGCTAAAGAAATAGCGAAGGTTGAGTGCAAAGGGTACTTATCCACTCGGAAAAAATTTGTAGCCAAAACCAAATGTCAGCCTAAAAGCAAGCACCCCTTGAGAGGCTGACGAAAGACGCCGACCCCGTCTGTACACGGGAAAAGTAATAAAGAGATCTTCTTGCCAAATTATGTAAATTAAAAACTATTCAGTCTTGTAGAATAAGGCTGGTCTCACAGTGCACGCGTAAACGCGGGACTTGGAGTAGCACGTAGTCGGCTGCAAAACCAAACCTGGGGGACTTTAAACAGGGAGTAGACCAGCCTGAATTTCTCTTGCTAAAGAAATAGCGAAGGTTGAGTGCAAAGGGTATCCACTCGTAAAAAAATTGTAGCCAAAACCAAATGTCAGCCTAAAAGCAAGCACCCCTTGAGAGGCTGACGAAAGACGCCGACCCCGTCTGTACACGGGAAAAGGCAAAGGACCAAAAAGAGACGGATTAGCGATCTCGATAATTATACAGAAGCCACAACAGTGAAAAAGAAATCTCCTTTTTGTGTTCAACCTAACCCTATAACACTTACCAGTCACATTGAATGTCAAAGAATTGTTCGCCATCTCCTCTCCATCCACGGCAAAGCAAGTGTACCTCCCTTCATCCTCAAACTGAAGCTTGCTGATATTCAGTCTCAGATAGGAAGAGTAGTCACTTTCGCCAACCTCAAACTCGATCCTGAAACACGAGTAAAAGTTTAGTTAATATTTTTGTAGACTCTTGAGTGGAAGGTAAAAAGAGGTTTACACCAGAGACGTTCTCTATCAACTAATCTTCAGAGCTCTATGATCTACTTATCTGGTACATACGTGGTCAAATTGCCAAATAAATGAGGATATTGTTCAATGCAGTTTTCTAAAAGATCTCATGTTATCTTCAAGATATCGTCTTTGGTTACAAGGCTCTTTTTTCTATGGAAATACTATTCATATTGAAAAAGCTGTTATCTGGTAGGTACATACGTGGTCAAATTGCCAAATAAATGAGGATATTATTCAATGCAGTTATCTAAAAGATCTCATGTTATCTTCAAGATATCGTCTTTGGTTACAAGGCTCTTTTTTCTATGGAAATACTATTCATATTGAAAAAGCTCCAAGGACAATCTGTTCCATATTTTCAGCACTTGAGTGTACACAATTCATAGAAAAAACAAAGTTCCAGAAAACTACCAATGTCGTACGCAAACTAAAAGCAGACGCCAGTCTCTTCAAACAATTTATTCAAATGAAGAAAAGCGTCTATGACGGACTGCGTCACGAGGTTTTTCCTTTGGAAAATTATGCGAAATCATGTCTTGTAAAATGGGAAATTAATTGAAGGAAATGAAAGATTTAATGCATTTATACGTCTGTTTTTGTACGTCCCCTTTGCCTACCTAGTTTTAGATTCAATTTCCTCTTAGGTCGCTCTGTAACACCGGAATGCCCGTTATTTTTTATTTTTTTTTTTTCCTTCTTCTTCTTCGTTAAAAAAATAAGTGAAATAAAAAGGCCTTTTTTCGTCTAATGAAATTTTCTGGTCTAGTACCGTTTAAAACTAGAAGTGAAAAGTTACACCTCCTGCTACTATGTACAGAAGTTAAATTACCTTTTCTCTCACAGAACAAACTATCTGGGGCGTTTAGGCGTCAACTTTATTTAAACATTAGACATAATATATAAATCAATGAACAAATGATAATGAAAACACCTTGCTTCAGATTACACGATTTTAGTGCGCTCATAAAACATGCTAGCAAATCTTCGCTCTTTACTGATAAATTTAGGGTGATCAACTGAACACCGTTTTCTAGGAAATGAAATCTCTACTGACTGTGATTCATTTTTTATCATCTTACCTGTATTCTTATGGTATCAATACCTTTCCTTGAAAGTTAAAAAATACCTTATAAGGTTAAGAAAAAAGGGTTTGGATTTTTACGGGTACCTTTAAATTGGTAGGTACAACAAGGTGGGTA